>NC_044394.1:89224296-89359296 GCF_006542625.1 Nomascus leucogenys
CCATTGCACTCCAGCCTGGGGGAGAAGAGCAAAACTCCATCTAAAAAAATAAAAGAAAAAAAGGATGGTATCATCTTCGTTTAATCAGGGGAGGCCCCAAAAGATGAACTGATCTGCCCAACACTCCACAGTTGGTAAATGGCAGAATTAGAGCTGAATCCAGGAGCTTCTCCAAATACAATGGTCTCCATGACTTTTTTTTTTTTTTTTTTTAGACAGAGCCTCGCTTATCACCAGGCTGGAGTGCAGTGGCGCATCTCCACTCACTGCAACCTCCAACTCCCTGGTTCAAGCGATTCTTCTGCCTCAGGCTCCTGAGTAGCTGGGATTACAGGCATGCACCACCACACTCAGCTAATTTTTGTATCTTTAGTAGAGACAGGGTTTCACTATGTTGGCCAGGATGGTCTCGATATCCTGACCTCGTGATCCGCCCGCCTCCTCGGCTTCCCAAAGTGCTGAGATTACAGGCATGAGCCACCATCTTAGGAGATTCTTAAGACAGATAAGGAAGAGTCGCCCTCCTCCCTCCCTTTCCCACTCTACCCTCAAATCCCTCCCTCTCTAGCATACTACAATTTTCAAGGAGGGGATATGTACAATTTGTAAAAGCATACTTGATATTAATATCCCATATTTTAAGCTTATAAGGAGATGTTATCATTTTTATCATATATACCAGGAACTTCCTGGCACCAAGAAGCCCCTCTCCAGGCCCTGGCTCCCTCCTGGACATCCAAGTGGTACTGGACAGAGGTAAATGCTGAGCGCCAAACAGAGGAAAGAACACGTATTAGAGGAGCTCAGAGGAGCAGGGATCCCTGTGGGGTAGGGCTGGCTGGTAGCCTCCCAGGAGAGAGGCAGACTTGATTTAGAACAGACTTAGCATGGTGGCTCACACCTGTAATCCCAACGCTCTGGAAGGCTGAGGTTCAAGGATCACTTGAGCCCAGGAGTTGGAGGCTGCAGTGAGCTATGACTGCATTCCAGCCTGCATGACAGAGCAAGACCCTGTCTTAAAACAACAACGACAATAACGGCAAACAGACTACTAAAAACCTCAGACAGAAGGAAGGGAACCAAGTATTCTGGGCCCTCAAGGCATGGGCCAGGAGTAGAGTTTGGGAGACTGGTGGGAAAGGCAAGGGAAGGCAGGAGAGAAAGACTGGGACCAGGGGCTGGAATGCCACAAAGGCAGACTGAGAAGCGGGGGCTTGTCCTCACGGTCATGGGAGCCATAGGAAGTTTCAGGGCAGTGGAGTGACTTGTGCGATGCTGTGTTCAGGAAGGTTTGTCTGGCACAATGGAGTAGCCACCGGAGTGAGGGGGACCGGAGTGAGGGGGACTGGTTTAGAGACGTTCTAGTCCCCCAAACATAAAGGTGCTAAGGGTGCAGATGGCAGAGGGAGGGACTGTGGAAATGACGGTGGGGGTAACAAGATACGGAAGACTTGAATAGACAGTTTACCAAAGAAGATATGCAAATGGCCAAGAAGCACATGAAAAGATGCTCCCCATCATTAGTTTTTAGGGAAATGCTAATTTGAACACCAATAGGATAGCCCTGCAGACCCACTAGAATGGCCAAAATTAAATAGACAGGGAAGGCTGGGCACGGTGGCTCATGCCCATAATCCCAGCACTTTGGGAGGCCGAGGCAGGCGGATCACCAGAGGTCAGGAGTTCAAGACCAACCTGGCCAACATGGGGAAACCCCATCTCTACTAACAATACAAAAATTATCTGGGTGTGGTGGCACGCGCCTATAATCACTGCTACTCTGGAGGCTGAGGCAGGAGAATGCTTGAACCCGGGAGGTGGAGGTTGCAGTGAGCTGAGATCACACCACTGTACTCTAGCCTGGGTGCTAGAGTGATACTCCGTCTCAAAAAAAAAAAAGAAAAGAAAAGAAAAAAGAAAAGAGTTTTATTTAAGTTGAACACATGCATACCCTAGATATATATTCAACAGAAAAGCAAAGAAACATACAAAAATATTCATAGCAGCACTACTCAAAAGATATCAACTGGGCACAATGCAATTTTCTGCCAGCAGTGGAATAAATCAATAAACGGTGATGGGGGGATTACCACACAGCCCAAACCTAATGCCGAACAAATGGAAACCAGATACAAAACACCAGCCAGATGATCCTATGTGTATGGAGTTCAAAAACAGGCAAAACGAATCTATGACATTCGAAGTGAGGGTGGCTTTAACTGATTAGGGATAGTGACTAGAAGGGGGAGTGAGGGCGTTCTCTAGGGGCTGATAAATGTTTTGTTTCTTAAACTGGGTTCTAGTTACCCTTGAGTGTTCAGTTTGTAAAGCTTCATCATGCTATACTGTCAGAGTATGTGCATTTTCCTGTCTAGGTGTTATATTTTAATTACAACAATTTTATATTTTCAAATGGTAATCACTTTTTTTTTTTTTTTTTGAGATGGAGGCTCGTTCTGTCACCCAGGCTGGAGTGCAGTGGTGCAATCTCGGCTCACTGCAACCTCCGTCTCCCGGGTTCAAGCGATTCTCCTGCCTCAGCCTCCCCCAGTAGCTGGGATTACAGGCATGTGCCACCATGCCCAGCTAATTTTTTTGTACTTCTATTAGAGACAGGGTTTCACCATGTTGGCCAGGCTGGCCTCAAACTCCTGACATCAAATGATTTGCCCGCCTCGGCCTCCCAAAATGCTGGGATTACAGGCGTGAGCTACCTTGCCCAGTTGGTAATTGGTTTTTGTAGAGGTATAAATCAGAAGGTAAAATCACCCCTAAACTCAGGACAGTGGAGCGTGGGAAGGCAGAGCGGGGCTGGCCTGTGGGTTCCCTTGGCCATGGGGTCGGCATGAGCGTGGGTGGGTGGCAGAGCAGCCAACCTACACCTGCCATCTGCCCCCAGAGTCTGAGTGACACCCCCCAACTCCTCCCTATTCCTCTCTGTCATCTCGTCCTGACCTCTCAGCCACTGGTCCTCCCCATCCCTGCCTCGGGATCCTGCTCACAAAGTGAGGCTGAATTGTCAAGCCTGGGACGAAGCACTTTGGAGGGCAGGCCTGCACTCATCGGGGCTCCCTGCTTCCATGTTTCCCAACAGGCCCTAGAGGCCTAGTAAGCAGGCCTGGGCAGGCTCCTTAACCTCTGCCCACAGTTGCAGAAACAGCCAGGGGCTGCCTACTCTCTCAGCCACCCTCCCCTAGACTTGCCTCTGCCCCTATCCAAGCCCTCATCTGTCTGCACAAGACTCAGCATATGTGAAGAGCACAGCGGGGTTTTGGAGTCAGGCACACTTAGTAGCTGTGTGACCTCGCATGAGTTACTCAACCTCTCTGAGCCTTGGTAGCTTCACAGACACTAAAAAACAGACATCTAAAGAAGTGAGATAGGCCGGGCATGGTGACTCATGCCTGTAATCCCAGAACTTTGGGAGGCCGAGGTGGGCAGATCACGAGATCAGGAATTCGAGACCAGCCTGGCCAACATGGTGAAACCCCGTCTCTACTAAAAATACAACAACAACAACAAAATTAGCCAGGCGTGGTGGCGTGCGCCTGTAATCCCAGCTACTCGGGAGGCTGAGGCAGGATAATTGCTTGAACATGGGAGGCGGAGGTTGCAATGAGCTGAGATTGCACCACTGCATTCCAGCCTGGGCAACAGAGCAAGACTCTATCTCAAAAAATAAATAAATAAAAAGGAAGCGAGATAAATATGAATGGGAGTTTACCATTTTCTTCCTGTGCCCCAGTGGATTGATGTGCACACCCACGCTGGAGACCGCTCCAAACTTCTGACAAACATAAGGTCTTTTAGATCTTCGGCTGTAAAAGTAAAGTAGTCTGCAGCCTAAGGTCTAAATTGCTTAGCCTGGCATTTGAAGGCCTCCAAGTTCCAGCTCCATCTCCAGATACCCTCCTTCTTGGGCTGCAGTGATGCTCACTGATCTCTGACCCATGGATAAGTGTTGCCCTTTCTCCCCTCCAAGCCTTTCTTCCCAGGGTAACCATCTCTACTCCTATACCCCAACCAAGCCCCACCCATCCTCTGAGTTTCTGGCAACTTCAGCCGCCACCGTAAAGCTCTTCTAATGTTTTCGTGTATTTCATTCATCCTATGTTACTGAGCACCTACTATGTACCAGGCACTCCACCTTTCACCGTTCATCCTTCCCCTCCTCTGACCTCATACCCACTACCAGCTAGCATTAGACATCACACATTACCTCGCAATGAGCACTCCTGGACACTGTGATCCAGCCACAGGATTCGAGCTGTTCCCCTGTCTGCATTGTCTGCCTGTATCAGTCAGGATAAACAACACTAGCTGTTGTAACAAACAACCCCAACATCTCAGTGGCCAAACACAATACAGGTTTATTCTTGCTCCCGTCACAGTCTAATTTCAGGTTCCTTGCATCTGTGATGCCTCCTCCAACACAGGGCTGCCACAGCATTGCCAGGGGATTGGAAGGTAGAGCATGGGAAGGTAGTTTTAGGTCCAGGTCTGGAAGTGGCACACATCACTTCCATCCACACTGCACTGGCCAGAATCCAGGCATATAGCCCCCAGCCACAGACCGGCTTGGAACTGTGGCCTTTCTGTGTACCCAGGACGAAGAAGTCGCATAAAGGACTGTAGAGCCAGCCTCTTCCCTGTAGCCAACAGCACTGTGAGCTTCCAAAAGGCAAGGATCCTTCCCACGCCTTCCTGATGTTTCCCTGAATCTCCTCCACAACTTCCAACCGGCCTGCCTCCCAGTGCATATCACCCACCCATCCTGCCCAGCACGCTGCCCTGTACCCAGCCGGTGCTCAGCATTTACCAGCTAATGGATAGACCAGTGTGAGTTGAAACAGGTTGGCTGAAGGAGAAGCGCACAGGGCTTGGTGGAGATACAGATCCTTCCTGTTCTTTGGACGACACGGCTTCCCGGACCTCACACCATGCTTAGAACATAGTAGGCGCTCAGTAAGCGTTTGCTGACTATATGAATAGACAGATGCATGGAATGATGAGAAAACAGGCTCAAGAGAATGAAGGAGGTGGTAAAAGTTTTGAAAAAATATTCAATGGTGGAAAAGACTCGGGTCCAAAGCCGAGACAAACATGCCTTCCCAAACCTTACCTCAGTGGGGAGGTGGTGCCCTCCACCCCAGCCCCAACAGACTGAGGGCATCTGGGCCTACTCAGACCACAATAGTGGGGCAGGGTGTGTCAGATGAGCCAGGGCTTAGCCTTCCTGGGCCCTCTGGAGTTCCCCATCCTGGGGCAGTGATGATCCCTCCCTTCTGTGATTCGGATCTTTATTTGTTGGGGTTCACTGGGGTTAATTATTGTTGTGGTTGGGTAGGGTGGTGGGAAGGGCCCCACCCTGGCCCAGGGCCTGGAGGGGAATCCCAAGAGTCAGATGAGTCTGGAGACCTGGAGGGCTGGTACCAGGGCTCAGGGATAGCACTGGATGGCTTAAGAAGGCGTCTTCTGCCAGCAATTTAACCGTCTCTATGCCCTGAGCCTGGGTGGGTGAGTCTTTAACCCTTCCTTGTACCTCTTCCATTCATGCCACCCTCCCAATAATCAAAGCCTGAGTGAGGCCCAGCTCCATAAAGCAAATGGCATTATTCACAGGGGTGGGGCTGGGCAAGCTGCAGGAGAAGTGGCCTGGTCTGTGGCTCAGATCCCGGCCAGCTGGGGGTGGGACTGGCACCCTGAGATACCCTGGCTCCAGCAGGGCAGGGCCACATCTGCAGCATCTCAGCATCAGCCACACCTCTCAGAACCTTACCCTTGGCCTTCTGCAGCTACCCCAAAGCCTGCAACTGGTGCTCCCAGGTGGCTGCTTTCCTGTGGGGACGAAGCCAGGTTAGTGATGGCCCAGAGAGGCAGGGCAGGGGAGGGACGGGAGGGACGGAGAGAGCCAGCCTCTAGTTGGCAGGGGCTCTGCTGAGTCTCCAAGAGCTGTCGGCCTTTCCTCACCTTGCAAGAAGGGAAACTGAGGACTGAGCCCCAGGGTTACTCTCTGAGCGGCATAGCAAGTTAGGTCCTTGGCAACCCAGAGCTGGGGCTGTGAGCAGCACAGACAGTGTTCCACCTGGTCTCTCCTCTGCGTCAGATCAGCACCACAGTCCCTTGAGTGAGTGGCTCTGGGGTGTAGATTAGCCTAAAGGATGTGTGTTGGGCCTGGTGGGACCAGCGCCAGAGCTGGGAGGGGAGTGAGGGCTGTGATTCCTGCACAGTGCGGAGGCACCCAAAACAGAGTCTAGAGCAGGACTCTGGATCAGACATGCCCAGGATCTAGTTCTTGCCGTGTGACCTTAGGCAAGTCTAACCTCGCTGAGCCTCGGCTGTCTGAGAGGGTGACTGGAGTGGATGAGGGTGATGCCACCCACCTCACTGGATCTCTGGGGAAAGCAATGACATCATTTCTGTACCGTGGATATCATGGGCCACAGCAGGGCATGTGCTCATGGTGGATGTCGCTACCACAAACACCTTTCCTTGTGTTATCATGAATGTAACATGATTGTGATACTGAGTTGTTTAATTTAAATCTAGCATATATTGCTACTGATCATAACGATGAAAAATGGTTTTGGTTTCCAGCAGGAAAGGAGCCTGAACATGCACACGCTCTATTTCCTCTCCTCTTCGCCCATGTCTTCCCTCGAGGGCTGGGGGCCAGGGGAGTGGTGTCCCCTCCTAGCCCCACTCTGTAATACTGAACAGGCTGTGCAAAGGCTGTGGTGGGCACGGAAAGGGGGGTTTGGGGGCAACCCAGCCTGTCAGTTCTCTCTGACACCAGCTCAGGGCTGCCCAGGCCCGGCTGATGCCCACTGAGCCCTCCCTATCCCCAGATTCCCATCCGCCAGGTCCCTGGGCTGCTCCACCCGCTGGGCATCGAGCCCTGAGCTAAGTGCTTTACATTCATGCTCACAACTGGCCTACAATGGGCGAGGGGGCAGGGGGGTGGCGTTCAATCATCCCCACTGCCAGATGGAAACACTGAGGCTTGGAAAGCTGAGCTGGCCTTTCTAGGAAGTAGCAGAGCTATGCGCTCAAACTGGACACCCCTGCCCAGGAGGAGAGCCCACCCAGGCCCCTCAGCACCCTATGCGCCCCAAGAGGTAGACTTGCCTCCGCCCCATCCCATCAGTTCTTCTCCCACTACAGCCCACCCTATCCCCCAGGGCTGGGACCCCCAACAAGCCAGTCACCCAGAGAAAGGGTGGGGGAAATCTCTCTGTAGAAACCCCCAGTTCAGGGTGAGGGTGGGGTGAGGGAAGGTGGAGTGTCCAGGAGCTTCAATCTTCCTGTCTAAAAGAATCGGGGCCCTAAAAATAGATACCAGGGAAGAGGAGGAGTCTAAAAATAGACTCCAGCTGGGCGAGGCGGCTCACGCCTGTAATCCCTGCACTTTGGGAGGCCCAGGTGGGCAGATCACCTGAGGTCGGGAGTTGGAGGCCAGCCTGACCCACACGGAGAAACCCCATCTCTACTAAAAATACAAAATTAGCTGGGCTTGATGGCACATGCCTATAATCCCAGCTACTTGGGAAGGCTGACGCAGGAGAATCACTTGAACCTGGGAGGTGGAGGTTGCGGTGAGCCAAGATTGCACCATTGCACTCCAGCCTGGGCAACAAGAGCAAAACTCCGTCTCAAAAAAAAATTAAAACATAAAAATAGACTCCACCTGAAAGCGATGGAGCCCTCTGTGGGCGCGCACCCACACACACATGCACACACACACACACACCCCTCTCTTCTGGGAAACTTGGAGGCACTGAATCAAAGAAAAATGAGCAAAATCACAGACACTCAGCTCACAAATAAACACCACCAGCCGGCGCGGTGGCTCACGCCTGTAATCCCTGCGCTTTGGGAGGCCGAGGCAGGTGGATTGCTTGAGGTCAGGAGTTAGAGACCAGCCTGACCAACATGGTGAAACCTCATCTCTATTAAAAAATACAAAAAGTTAGCTGGGCATGGTGGCTGGCACCTGTAATCCCAGCTACTCGGGAGGCTGAGGCAGGAGAATCACTTGAACCTGGGAGGTGGAGGTTGCAGTGAGCCGAGATGGCAGCACTGCACTCCAGCCTGGTTGACAGAGCCAGACTTTGTCTCAAAATAAAAAGTAAACACAACCTCCAGGAAAGCTCTAACCCACTACACCCACCCCATGCTCACAGAGATGCGCGTGTCCTCACCCACGCCACACACACACACACAGGCTGCACAGGCACACATGTGCACACACAAGCATACAGATGCAGTAGTGTATCCAGAGGAGGGAGGCACCCAGGGACAGAGGGAGAGGAGAGGCAGCGAGTCCTGCCCGTTTCCCACCCCACCTCCCCATGTCCCACCAGTTGAGCCCGTGTTCCTGGCCTGTTCCTGGCAGCCCCTGTGCCAGGTGAGAGCCTGCAGAGATGGTTTAGTGAATGAGGTGGAAGAAGGCTGGGGCTGCTGTGGAAAGAGCCAGAGTTTAAGGTTCAAATCCCACAGCTCCGACATTCTGCACTCCAAGGTTCAGAGAAATGAGTTAACCTGCCTGAGTACAGTTTCCTTATCAGAGAGGCAGGTCAATGAGACGGCTCTCATGCGTTTCCCGTATCTGGTATGTAGAAGGTGCTAGATACATGTTTTGAGAAGGCATCTAGCAGCCTGAAGCAATGTAAATGGACCTGACTATAGATCCCAGCTGATGAACTTCCTAGTGGGTCATTTGCCATCCCCCACCTGAACCTCAGTTGCCGCATGTATAAAATGGGGCTAGTCAATATTGCCTTCTGCCTGGTCTATCTCGGACGACTGTTGTGAGTCTCGAAAAAATGACACTGTGAGGGGTGGTTTTGTCCCATGGGGGAGAGAGAGCCCCCTGGGGCAGTGACGTTGGGGGCCAGGGAATCACTGGCAGCTACCGTTTCCCCCATTCTCTCTCCTCCATGAGAACACCCCTCCCCCGCTCGCCAAGGCACCTGCCAGTTATTGTTTGGGGTCCAGTGGAGAAACTGCCCCAGGATGTGCATTTCCAGAGCAGGGAAAGGCTCCAGCCAGAGTGGTGTTGGGGGCCAGGGGTGGGGGATGCATTTTCATATGGGGGTTGGAAGGACTGCTCCCTGGAACTGCCTAGGACCCACCTGCTGAGCAGCTCGGCCAACCACAAATGCAAGGAACACCCCATGGCCAGTCTCAGACCAACAACAACCATGACCATTATTAACTGGTGTGTGCCAAATACCAGGGAGTGTGCTGAGTGCTTTCTATGCATCATCATTTCACCCTCCTAATAACCTATGGGGTTAATGCTATTATTGTAATACCTATTTTTACATATGATGAAACGGACTCAGAGAGGCTGGGTAACTTACCCAAGGCCACACAGCTGGAAAGGAGTGGAGCCAGTTTTGCTGCCCAAATCTGGCTGTCCCCTGAGTCCTTGCCACCTCCCATACAACCTGGGCCAATCTCAGAGGTCACAGACATAGCACACACTGGAGGGACAGGGGTGCCATGCTGTTGGGGACTGGTCATAACATGGGGACAGAAGGCAGCGGGCACCATCAGAAGACCTAGTGCTGCCTTGCCCACTTGGCGACTCAGTGACCTTTGGCCAGCCCCTTCCCCTCTGGGCCTCAGTCACCTCATCTGTAAAATGAGAGGGTTGGGCCACATCCCCTGGAGGCCCTCTCTGCCTCTGATTCACTCCACCACCCCCACCTAAAGCGAGTCAGTCATCTCATGTAGGATGTGTCCATTTCACAGCTGTCTAACCAAGGCTTCTTAACCGATGAGGTTACCGCACCTCTCCATGAGCTACCTGGGGTAGGAGCAAAATTGCACATGAGTGTGTGTGCACAATTTGCATTTTTCTAGGAAAAGCGTCCATATTTTCACCAGAGTCTAATCCCAAAAGGCTGAGAACCATTAATTATTCTAAACTTTCAAAGTTTCCCTCATCTTTTTATTTTATTTATTTTTTTTGTTTTTGAGACTGAGTCTTGCTCTACCGTCCAGGCTGGAGTGCAGTGGCACAATCTCAGCTCACTGCAGCCTCTGCCTCCCAGGTTTATGCGATTCTCATTCCTCAGCCTTCCGAGTAGCTGGGATTACAGGCGCCTGCCACCACACTCGGCTAATTTTTGTATTTTTAGTAGAGACGGAGTTTCACCATGTTGGTCAGGCTGGTCTTGAACTCCTGACCTCAAGTGATCCACCTGCTTTGGCCTCCCAAAGTGTTAGGATTACAGGCATGAGCCACCTTGCCTGGCCTTTTTTTTTTTTGAGACATGGTCTCTCTGTCACCCACATTGGAGTGCAATGGTTTGATCATAGCTCATTGCAGCCTTGACGTCCCCAGCTCAAGCAATCCTCCCACCTCAGCCTCTTGAGTAGCTGGTGTGTTCGGAATTGGTCGGTTCTTGGTCTCACTGACTTCAAGAATGAAACTGCGGACCCTCACGGTGAGTGTTACAGTTCTTAAAGGCAGCGTCCCAGAGTTTGTTCCTTCTGATGCTTGGATGTGTTTGGAGTTTCTTCCTTCTGGCGGGTTCGTGGTCTCACTGGCTTCAAGAGTGAAGCTGCAGACCTTCACGGTGAGTGTTACAGCTCTTAAGGTAGCATGTCTGGAGTTGTTCATTTCTCTCTGTGGGTTCATGGTCTCGCTGGCCTCAGGAGAGAAGCTACAGACCTTTGCAGTGAGTGTTAACAGCTCATAAAGGCAGTGCGGACCCAAAGAGTAAGCAGCAGCAAGAGTTATTGCAAAGAGCAAAAGAACAAAGCTTCCACGTTGTGGAAAGGGACCCAAATGGGTTGCCGCTGCTGGCTTGGCAGCCTGCTTTTATTCCTTTATCTGGCCCCACCCACATCCTGCTGATTGGTCCATTTTACAGAGAGCTGATTGGTCTGTTTTACAGAGAGCTGATTGGTCCGTTTTGACAGGGTGCTGATTGGTGCATTTACAATCCCTGAGCTAGACACAAAAGTTCTCCAAGTCCCCACTAGATTAGCTAGACACAGCACTGATTGGTGCATTTACAAACCTTGAGCTAGATGCAGGGTGCTGATTGGTGTATTTACAAATCTTGAGCTAGACACAGAGTGCTGATTGGTGTATTTACAATCCCTTAGCTAGACATGAAGATTCTCCAAGTCCCCACTAGATTAGCCAGATACAGAGTGCTGATTGGTGTGTTTACAAACCTTGAGCTAGACACAGAGTGCTGATTGGTGTATCTACAATCCGTTAGCTAGACATAAAGGTTCTCCAAGTCCCCACTAGATTAGCCAGATACAGAGTGCTGATTGGTGCATTCACAAACGTTGAGTTAGACATAGAGTGCTGATTGGTGTATCTACAATCCCTTAGCTAGACATAAAGGTTCTCCAAGTCCCCACTAGACTCAGGAGCCCAGCTGGCTTCACCTAGTGGATCCTGCACTGGGGCCACAGGCAGAGCTGCCTGCCAGTCCCGCGCAATGCGCCCACACTCCTCAGCCCTTGGGTGGTCAATGGGACCAGGCGCCATGGAGCAGCGGACAGTGGTCATCAGGGAGGCTCGGGCCGCACAGGAGCCCATGGCAGAGGGGAGGCTCAGGCATAGCGGGCTGCAGGTCCCGGGCCCTGCCCCACAGAGAGGCAGCTGAGGCCCAGCAAGAATTTGAGCGCAGCGCTGGTGGGCCAGCACTGCTGGGGGACTCGGCACACCCTCCGCAGCTGCTGGCCTGGGTGCTAAGGCCCTCACTGCCTGGGACCTGGCAGCACCAGTGGCCGCTCTGAGTGCAGGGCCTGCCAAGCCCACGCCCACCCAGAACTCGCGCTGGCCCATAAGTGCCATGCGCAGCCCCGGTTCCCGCCTGCGCCTCTCCCTCCACACCTCCCCACAAGCTGAGGGAGCCGGCTCTGGCCTTGGCCAGCCCAGAAAGGGGCTCCCACAGTGCAGTGGTGGGCTGAAGGGCTCCTCAAGTGTGGCCAGAGTGGGCGCCAAGGCCGAGGAGGCACCAAGAGTGAGCAAGGGCTGCCAGCATGCTGTCACCTCTCAATCCCCCCTCTAAACAGGACACCCCAACTGCCGTTGGGAATTTGGTCGATGACCACTGTAGCTACTTCCTGCTGGATAGGGGTGATTAAGGGGCCCTGTAGCTGTAGTGTCCTCCAGAGGGGAGCTCTCTAGGCCAGTAAAAGTGTCAGCGGGTCAGTCCAGGGGTCCTCAGTAGAAGTTGTTAGTTGAACTCATTTGGGGTTCCATTTGTAAGACCATCTGTAGCTTGATGGCCTCGATTCTAGAGGAAACAAATTTGACAGGAAGGTTAAAAATACAGGGCCCAAAGGCAAGTAACAGCAAGATGGCTGCCATGGGACCTAGAAAAGGGAGATGCCATGTTGCCCAACTCCAGGGGTTGGTATAAGAATGTGAAAGGCATTGCCTGATTTCAGAAGCCTTTTCCTGTAAATGCCAGGTGGCATCTCATACTATCCCTGACTGGTTAGTGTAAAAACAACACTCTTCCCCTAAGAAGGTACAGAGTCCTACTTTCTCAGCAGTGAGGAGGTCTAGGCCTTGGCGGTTTTGGAGAGTCACTGCTGCCAAAGAGTCTATTTGGGATTGTAGAGTAAGAATAGATTTCGTTATTTCTTGCAAACTGTCTGAGAAGTCCTTTGAGAGTGTGTGGTAGTAGAATAATGAAGTAGATAAACCAGCTATTCCAGTTCCTGTAGCAGTAGCCATTCCTAACCCTATAAGTAGGGGTATTAGTTGTATGGCTCTGCACTGACGGACTTGAGCTTTGAGGGGTACTGATAAGAGTCTGATTTCCTGGGGCAATGTTAATGTTGGGACTTAGAAAGACTAAGGTGCTGGTGCTGGTCCAGTTAGTGGGGAGGCAGATATAGGTCGATGTTCCACATAAGAAGAATATGCCTTGGCTGGGTAGACAGAACTTCACCTGGCTTTTAAAGGAATAGGGTACACTGTTTTTTCTTTACTATTTCTATCTATCTCTTTCTCTCTTTGACTTCTTCTTTGTCTCTCTCTTTCTCTCTTTCTCTCTGACTCCCCCTTTGTCTCTTCCTCTCTTTCCTTCTTTTTGTCCCTGCTTCTTCCTCTCTCTTTCTCTGACTTCCTGTCTCTTTCTCTCTTTCCTTTCTGCTGCCTCTGCCAGCTGCTTATGCTGCTGTTCTCCCCTCTCCTCCGGACACGCTGCCTTTAAGAACTGTAACACTCACCACGAGGGTCCACGGCTTCATTCTTGAAGTCAGTGAGACCAAGAACCCACCAATTCCTGACACATTTTGGCGACCTCAAAGGGACTATCACCTATTGCCAAGTGGTGAGACCACTGCCTATCACTGAGCAAAGGGACTATCACCTATTGCGAAGCAGTGAGTACCATCAGACCCCTTTCATTTGCTATTTTGTCCTATTTTTCCTTAGAATTTGGGGGCTAAATACTGGGCACCTGTCGGCCAGTTAAAAGCCACTAGCGTGGCTACCAGACTAAAGACATGGGTGTCAGGCTTTCTGGGAAAGGGCTCTCTAACAATCCCCGACTCTTCGGAATTGGGAGCGTTGGTTTGCCTAGAACCAGCTTCCGCTTTTCCTGTACTTCTGGGTTGAGCCAAGGGTTGACAGAGAGGAAAGCCATGCAGCTCCGGGGTCCCAACAACAAGTTGGTTGACCCTGCGGCCATGAGCGGAACTCTCAAAGGCATGTCGCCCAAGCGAGACTCACCCATCTATCCTATCTATCCTGACCCTTGCCCCCGGGTCCTAATGCTTGCCAGACAAACTTCCTCTCGCCTCTCTTCTCCGAGGTTAGTCCCACTTCTAAAAATTGCTACCTGTCTCTGGTACTTTTCTAGTTTCTCCTATAAGAATGACTTCTAGTGTAAACTCTGTTACCTTCTTTAGGCACCCAGGCTCACCAATCAGAAAGACATAATTTTTGCCCAAAGCCCCATCATAGTGGGGACTACCTGGAATTTTAGGATCCCTTCTCAGACAAACAGGCCTAACAAAAGCTATTCCTGAAGCTAGGATATGGGGAGCCTCAGAAATTGTATCCTTCCTATTCATATAAGTGAGGGCAAAAGGTGTCACTCTTCCAACCCTAGAGATCCCTTCCCTCCCTCAGGGTATGGCCCTCCGCTTCATTTTTGGGGCATAACATCTTTATAGGACATGGGTAAGGTCCCAATACTAACAGGAGAATGCTTAGGAGTCTAACATGTTTTCAAGAATGCATCGGTAAGGGCCACTAAATCTGATTTTTCTCAGTCCTCCTTGTGGTCTAAGAGGACAGGCAAGGGAGCAGGTTTTTGAGAATGCATCAGTAAGGGCCACTAAATCAGACCTTCCTCAGTCCTCCATGTGGTCTGGGAGGAAAGCTAGTGTTTCTGCTGCTGCATCAGTGAGCTCAACTATTCCAATCAGCAGGGTCCAGGGACTGTTGCAGGTTCTTGGGCAGGGGGAGAAACAAAACAAACCAAAACCACAGGCGGTTTTGTCTTTCAGATGGGAAACACTCAGGCATCAACAGGCTCACCCTTGAAATGCATCCTGAGCCATTGGGACCAATTTGACCCACAAACCCTGAAAAAGAGGTGGCTTATTTTTTTCTGCACCATGGCTTGGCCCCAATGTTCTCTCTCTGATGGGGAAAAATGGCCACCTAAGGGAAGTAAGAATTACGATACTATCCTGCAGCTTGATCTTTCCTGTAAGAGGGAAGGCAAATGGAGTGAAATACCTTATGTCCAAGCTTTCTTTTCATTGAGGGAGAATACACAACTATGCAAAGCTTACAATTTACATCCCACAGGAGGACTGCTCAGCTTACCCCCATATCCTAGCCTCCCTATAGCTCCCCTTCCTATTAATGATAATCCTCCTCTAATCTCCCCTGCCCAGAAGGAAATAAGCAAAGAAATCCCCAAAGGACCACAAAAACCCCCAGGCTATCGGTTATGTCCCCTTCAAGCTGTAGGGGGAGGGGAACTTGGCCCAACCTGGGTCCATGTCCCTTTCTCCCTCTCTGACTTAAAGCAGATCAAGGCAGACCCGGGGAAGTTTTCAGATGATCCTGATAGGTACACAGATGTCCTACAATGTCTAGGGCAAACCTTCGACCTCACTTGGAGAAATGTCATGCTACTGTTAGATCAAACCCTGGCCTTTAATGAAAAGAATGTGGCTTTAGCCACAGCCTGAGAGTTTGGAGATACTTGGTATCTTAGTCAAGTAAATGATAGAATGACAGCTGAAGAAACGGACAAATTCCCTACTGGTCAGCAAGCCATCCCCAGTATGGATCCCCACTGGGACCTCGACTCAGATCATGGGGACTGGAATCATAAACATCTGTTGACCTGTGTTCTAGAAGGACTAAGGAGAATTAGGAAAAAAGCCCATGAATTATTCAATGATGTCCACCATAACTCAGGGAAAGGAATAAAATCCTTCTGCCTTCCTCGAGCAGCTATGGGAGGCCTTAAGAAAATATTCTCCCCTGTCACCCAAATCACTCGAGGGTCAACTGATTCTAAAAGATAAGTTTATTACCCAATCAGCCACAGATATCAGGAGAAAGCTCCAAAAGCAAGCCCTGGGCCCTGAACAAAACTTGGAGGCTTTATTAAACCTGGCGACCTCAGTGTTCTGTAATAGGGACCAAGAGGAACAGGCCCAAAAGGAAAAGCAAGATCAGAGAAAGGCCACAGCCTTAGTCATGGCCCTCAGACAAACAAACCTTGGTGGTTCAGAGAGGACAGAAAATGGAGCAGGCCAATAACCCAGTAGGGCTTGTTATCAGTGTGGTTTACTAGGACACTTTAAAAAAGATTGTCCAATGAGAAACAAGCTGCCCCCTCATCCATGTTCACTATGCCGAGGCAACCACTGGAAGGTGCACTGCCCCAGAGGATGAAGGTTCTCTGGGTCAGAAGCCCCCAATCAGATGATCTAACAACAGGACTGGGGGTGCCCAGGGCAAGCACCAGCTCATGTCATCACCCTCACTGAGCCCCGGGTATGTTTAACCATTGAGGGCCAGGAAATTGACTTCCTCCTGGGCACTCGCATGGCCTTCTCAGTGTTAATCTCCTGTCCTGGATGACTGTCCTCAAGGTCCATTACCATCTGAGGAATCCTGGGACAGCCTGTAACCAGGTATTTCTCCCACCTCCTCAGATGTAATTGGGAGACTTTGCTCTTTTCACATGCCTTTCTTGTTATGCCTGAAAGTCCCACACCCTTATTAGGGATGGATATATTAGCCAAGGCTGGAGCTATTATCTACATGAATATGGGGAACAAGTTACCCATTTGTTGTCCCCTACTTGAGGAGGGAATCAACCCTGAAGTCTGGGCATTGGAAGGACAATTTGGAAGGGCAAAAATTGCCTGCCCAGTCCAAATCAGGTTAAAAGATCCCATCACCTTTCCTTATCAAAGGCAATATCCCTTAAGGCCTGAAGCCCATAAAGGATTACAGAATATTGTTAAACATTTAAAGGCTCAAGGCTCAGTAAGGAAATGCAGCAGTCCCTGCAACACCCCAATTCTAGGAGTACAAAAACTGAAAGCTCAGTGGAGACTAGTGCAAGATCGTAGACTCATCAATGAGGCAGTAATTCCTCTATATCCAGTTGTACCCAACCCCTATACCCTGCTCTCTCAAATACCAGAGGAAGCAGAATGGTTCACGGTTCTGGACCTCAAGGATGCCTTCTTCTGTATTCCCCTGCACTCTGACTCCCAGTTTCTGTTTGCCTTTGAGGATCCCACAGAGCACACATCCCAACTTACGTGGATGGTCTTGCCCCATGGGTTTAGGGATAGCCTCATCTGCTTGGTCAGGCACTGGCCCAAGATCTAGGCCCCCTCTCAAGTCCAGGCACTCTGGTCTTTCAATATGTGGATGATTTACTTTTGGCTATCAGTTTGGAAGCCTCATGCCAGCAGGTTACTCTAGATCTCTTGAATTTTCTAGCTAATCAAGGGTACAAGGTGTCTAGGTCGAAGGCCCAGCATTGCCTATAGCAGGTCAAATATCTAGGCCTAATCTTAGCCAGAGGCACCAGGGCCCTCAGCAAGGAATGAATACAGCCTATACTGGCTTATCCTCACCCTAAGACATTAAAACAATTGAGGGGGTTCCTTGGAATTGCTGGCTTTTGCTGACTACGGATCCCCGGATACAGCAAGATAACCAGGCCCCTCTATACTCTAATCAAGGAAACCCAGAAGGCAAATACTCATCTAGTAGAATGGGAACCAGAGGCAGAAACAGCCTTGAAAATCTTAAAGCAGGCTCTAGCACAAGCTCTAGCTTTAAGCCTTCGACAGGACAAAACTTCTCTTTATACATCACAGAGAGAGCAGGGATAGCTCTTGGAGTCGTTACTCAGACTCGTGGGACAACCCCACAACCAGTGGCATACCTAAGTAAGGAAATTGATGTAGTAGCAAAAGTCTGGCCTCACCGTTTAAGGGTAGTTGCAGCAGTGGCCGTCTTAGTGTCAGAGGCTATCAAAATAATACAAGGAAAGGATCTCACTGTCCGGACTACTCATTATGTAAATGGCATACTAGGTGCCAAAGGAAGTTTATGGCTATCAGACAACCACCTACTTAGATACCAGGCACTACTCCTTGAGGGACCCGTGCTTCAAATATGCACGTGCATGGCCCTCAACCCTGCCACTTTTCTCCCAGAGGATGGGGAATCAATCGAGCATGACTGCCAACAAATTATAGTCCAGACTTATGCCACCCGAGATGATCCCTTAGAAGTCCCCTTAGCTAATCCTGACCTTAACCTATATACTGATGGAAGTTCATTTGTGGAGAATGGGATATGAAGGGCAGGTTACGCCATAGTGATGTAACCGTACTTGAAAGTAAGCCTCTTCCCCCAGGGACCAGTGCACAGTTAGCAGAACTAGTGGCACTTACCCGAGCCTTAGAACTGGGAAAGGGAAAAAGAACAAATGTGTGGGAACTTGGAGAACCTTTGTGTCTAGCTAAGGGATTGTAGATACACCAATCAGCACTCTGTGTCTAGCTCAAGTTTGTAAATGAACCAATCAGCACTCTGTATCTAACTCAAGGTTTGTGAATGCACCAATCAGCACTCTGTATCTGGCTTATCTGGTGGGGACTTGGAGAATCTTTATGTCTAGCTAAGGGATTGTAAATACACCAATCAGCACTCTGTGTCTAGCTCAAGGTTTGTAAATGCACCAATCAGTGCTCTGTGTCTGGCTAATCTAGTGGGGACTTGGAGAATTTTTGTGTCTAGCTCAGGGATTGTAAATGCACCAATCAGCACCCTGTCAAAATGGACCAATCAGCCCTCTGTAAAACAGATCAATCAGCTCTCTGTGAAATGGACCAATCAGCAGGATGTGGGTGGGGCCAGATAAAGGAATAAAAGCAGGCTGCCCGAGCCAGCAGTGGTAACCCACTGGGGTCCTCTTCCACACTGTGGAAGCTTTGCTCTTTCGCTCTTTGCAATAAATCTTGCTGCTGCTCACTCTTTGGGTCCACACTGCCTTTGTGAGCTCTAACGCTCACCACGAAGGTCTGCAGCTTCACTCCTGAGGCCAGTGAGACCAAGAACCCACCAGGAGGAATGAACAACTCCGGATGGGAGGAACGAACAACTCCAGACGCACCACCTTAAGAGCTGTAACACTCACCGCAAAGGTCTGCAGCTTCACTCCTGAAGCCAGCGAGACCACAAACCCACCAGAAGGAAAAAACTCCAAACACATCCGAACATCAGAAGGAACAAACTCCGGACACACCGCCCTTAAGAACTGTAACACTTACTGTGAGGGTCCGCAGCTTCATTCTTGAAGTCAGTAAGACCAAGAACCCACCAATTTCGGATATACTGGGACCACAGCTGCACACCACCAACCAGGTTAATTTTTAAATGTTTTGTAGAGATAGGGTCTTGCCATGTTGCCCAGGCTGGTCTGGAACTTCTGGGTTCAAACGATCCACTCTCCTCTACCTCCCAAAGTGCTAAAATGTCCCTTTTTTTTTTTTTTTTTTTTTTTTTGAGACGGAGTCTCGCTCTGTCGCCCAGCCTGGAGTGCAGTGGCATGATCTCGGCTGACTGCAAGCTCCGCCTCCTGGGTTCACACCATTCTCCTGCCTCAGCCTCCCAAGTAGCTGGGACTACAGGCGCCCACCACCATGCCAGGCTAATTTTTTGTATTTTCAGTAGAGACAGGGTTTCACCATGTTAGCCAGGATGCTTTCGATCTCCTGACCTCATAGATGTCCCTATTCTTGATCTAAACCTTTAGGGAAATGAGTCATGGAAGTTGAGCCCCTACCCTGTAATATTCTCCTCTTTGCTTGTGTTGAACATCCCCACAGGCTCCCTGGAGCAGCTCCTGCTCCTGGCACCCCAGGCTTCCGCCCTGGAGCCACACTGGCCCACAGAGCCCCTCATCCTGCTGCCTCTGGTTCATCTCTGCCGGGATGCTGAAGTGCCCCTCAGCTCTCTGTCTTGTCATTCCTTACCCCTGTGTCCTCTTCTGGACCATCGCAGCAAGGACCAGTGAGTCTTTCATGAGGTGGGTGCAGTGACCAGGATGGCCAACAGAGGCCGCAGGGAGATGCGCCCCCAGGGCATGGCAGGTGCAATCCTGTTGTGTTGGCGCCCTTGGCAGCCTAAGTGTGAGGACAGCATGGCAGCAGCCAGAGACCCGCATTCTGGGTCTGACTCTTCCCCTCTGTGGGCCTCAGTTTTTCCATCTGTAAAGTGGAGGGAGGCGGCTTGGAACCCCTGGATGGTTGTTAGGCAACCTTCCTGCACCAACATCCTGGGGACCTTTCTGATTGATGCTGAGGGAAGGGAACTGTCTTGAACTCCCTTTGGCAGAAGAAATTGGCCCAGTGGCTTAGGCAATGGAGCAAGATGACTCCAGGGCCCTTCCTCAGACCTGACTGAGAAAACAGAGCCCACTAGGCACCAGCTTACGGAGGGGACTCACCCCTGGGAGAAAGCGGGGCTTCAAATTAGGCTGCCCACGAGCTGCCTGCAGTGATGAGGGACATAGAGGCCCAGAGCCCAGGTGACAGGCGGCAGCCTCCTGGAGTACATTTCTGCCCATCTCTGGAAAAGCCCAGGTAGGCATTGGTGGGAAGAGAGAACACACACCCTCCTGCCCTCCGCAGCTGCAGGCCCTGGCAACAAGCCTGGAGGCTCAGCCATCCTCCTTGCTCAGGGGGACTCTCCTGGCTAGTTCTCAGCCCTGCCTCTCCACCAGCTCCTAATTCTGGGCTGAGCTAGGAGAGCAGGGTAAAGGCCTAGGGATCCCTGCAAAGATGAACAGCATGGGGTCTCGAATACACTCCAGAGAACAGGACCCAGGACCCAGTCCTCACAAGCACAGAGCAGACCCCCTCCCTCCCCCATCCCCACCCTTCCACTCTTCACTTTATCCCCAAAGCATTAAAGGACAAGACAGGCATGATACTGATGGAGAACATTCTCTACAAAAGTGGTAATGAGCCTGCAGGAGGGATTCCGGGTACAGTGGTGGGAGCACAGAGCCTGCTCCACCCCAGCTCCAGAAGAACCAGGAGGGGCTGCGGCAGTAAATGGACGAGGAACGGGAGAGAAGGGGCAGCACCTGGGGCTCTGGGAGAAACAAGTCGGCACTTGGGGGTGGCCCCAGGCTCAGGCCCAGAGAACAGGCAGAAGAGCTGCGGTGGGCTCCAGACGGCAGTGGCAGGCAGCCAAGCCCTCAGTGTCCTGCAGTAGGACAAGGACCATCTCCTCCATGCCCCCTACTCTGGGCACGTGTGTGGGAATGGGAACCCCCAGACAGACCAGAAAGAGGCCTTTGAGGGCTCTCTTTCCCCTGCCCCAGCCACGGGGGCCCCGGGAGGAGCTGGGGGCTGAGGCCATGCTCCCAGCAGGAGCTGCTTCCCAGCTGAGGTCAGGGATGGGGGGCCATGGCTGAGAAAGGAGGAGAGCACCTCTGCATGGGGTGCAAAGGGGCACACACACGTCAGCAGGCTCATGAGGGACTCTCCCACATCTGTGACCTCAGTCTGGCTAGAGAGCTTTGGGGGCACACATCAGAGGACACATGCTGTGACCACCCTCTGAGCTGGCCTTTTCCCTGGTCTCACCACCATCAGAGGGCTGGGACACAGGTGAGCTCTCCCTTACCCCCGATCCACGCAGAATCATGCAACAGCCCAGTCCCTACCAGACCTGGAGGGAAACCTACCAAACACCACCCAACGTGAGCGTGCACACACGCACGCATGCACACACACACACACGCACACACATGCATGCACACACACCACACACATGCATGCACACACAAACACATGCACACGCATGCACACACACATGCATGCACAAACACACACACACATGCACACAAACACACGCACGCACACACACAAACACACGCACATGCATCACACACACATGCATGCACAAACACACAAACACACACGCATGCACACAAACACACGCACACGCATGCACACACATGCATGCACAAACACACGCACATGCACACGCATGCACACACATGCATGCACAAACACACGCACATGCACAGCACACCATGCATGCACACACACATGCACACACATGCATGCACACAAACGCACGCATGCACGTGCACACACACGTACACATGTATGTGAGAACACACATGCACACACACTCACCCAAGCTCACACACACGACACACGTACACACACGCATGCACACACATGCATACATGCACACAAACATGCACATGCACACAGCCCTGGTGACCTGGAGACAATCTGCAGTTTAGATTATCCACTTTCTCCAGTGTCCACATCGCAGGACTTACCCACCCCAGGCCTGACACCCAGCCACACCCTGTTCTGCCTGTCCCGGGCCTGGGAGACTGAGGAGGTTGGCGGACGCCTTTCTCTAGCCCAGCGCATGCCTGCCAGGCCTGCGGGCTATAATACTGCAGCCTGTTGGTCTAGCACCTTGCATCTAGCGCCCTGGCCCTCTGGGGTCCCTGGGGGGCCAGGCTGCACGTTGAAAAAGGGGGAGGCTGGAGGAAGACAGGCCAGGCTTCACCCCTAGATGAGCTGGAAAGGGCATCAGTACTCCCACCCCACCCCAACCTGGCTTTCCAGCTCCGGGCCTTGGCCACTAGGTGAAGGAAGGGGTGCTGGCTATGCTTGGGATGGGGGGATGGGGTGCAGACTGAAAGATGGGGCATTTGGCTGAAGAGTCTGGCTGAGGAACTTCCCCTCTGGGGTGGACGGGAGGAGGGAAGGCAGCCCAAACTCTTCCCTTCACAACAATGCAGGTAGTGAGCAAGTCTCCGGCCTGAGCACAAGAGAACAAGGCCATCAGGGGAGGGGTGGGTGAGGCCACGGCGCCCGGGACAGGCGCGCCCTCCCGCATCCACCTCCCACACTCTCATCCAGTTCTGATGCCCCTGCCCTCCCTCTGCGGAGGCCTCCCCCAAGTCTACATGTCCTTTAGGGCTGCTCAGAATGGGTGGCTCAGGGCCTTCAAGACCCCTCAGAACTGGAGTTCCAGAACACTCTCTTGCCCCTCTGGTGCCTCCAGGCCACACCCTCTGCTTCAAGGTGCGGACAGGCTTTCAAAGGAGTCGCCCCAACTGGTCCTTGCTCCTGGGGAAGGGGGCTGCAGGGCTGGCAACTGTGAGGACCTCGAGATCCCACCATAGGTTGTGGCAACTTGCAATTCATTTTGGTCTGGGGAGAGGAGCCCCCCGTTATCTGTGGAGGAAGAGACAGAAAGAAACAGATCTCACATGAGGCCCTCTAGAGGCATCATTTTCACTCAGGGCAGCCATCTGGACAACTTAGCCTCCCCATCTCTCGGCAGGCCAATGGTCAGGGATAGGAGACGCCAGCCTATGGTTGACCTCCCCATCCCCAAAACTCTGAACCTGCCTCCCCACACCCATCCCTGCCCCAGCCATTCAGGATAACGGCCACAGATACCTAAGAGGAAATGAGGACAATGTTTGTTGGGCCTGTGGGATGCCACTGGGGAGGGGCCAGGGCAGGCGCTGGCCACAGCATGACCATTGTGGTGGCAGCCTTGGGCAACCACGACGGCCTTTGGAACATGAACCCTGCCTCCAAGGCTGCTGCTGGCCCTCTTGGGAGCATTTGCCCACGTTCCTGATTGCAAAGTTCAGGAACAGCAGGTAAGACATCTCCCTAAGGCCAGGTGCGGTGGCTCATGCCTGTAATCCCAGCACTTTGGGAGGCCAAAGTGGGCAGATCACCTGAGGTCAGTAGTTTGAGACCAGCCTGGCCAACATGGCAAAACCCCATCTCTACTAAAAATACAGAAATTAGCTGGGCATGGTGGTGCACTCCTGTAATCCCAGCTACTCAGGAGGCTGAGGCAGGAGAATTGCTTGAACCCGGGAGGTGGAGGTTGCAGTGAACCGAGATCGTGCCACTGCACTCCAGCCTGCATGACAAGAGGGAAACTGTCTCAAAAAAAAAAAAAAATCTGCCTGAGGTCTTGGGCAATTGAGAGGCCCTGCTGACTGCATGCCCTGCATCCCATGGCAGCCACCTTGACCCCAGGCTCTAAAGCCATGCAGACCAGGGATCAAGCCCAGCTCCATGCTGAGCAGCAGCAGGACCTTGAGGTGAGCTATTCTGTCTGAGCCTCCACTTGCTCATCGGCTGTAAAATGGGAACGATATAATCCACCAATATAGTCCAGCGCACACAGGCTTTTAGGGGGATTAAGCAAGAGGACTTGTTCAAGGGCACAACCCAGCACCTAGGAGGTGGGAGGGCTCAAAAACACCACAGCTGTGATTCCTGTGACTGCTGAAATTCATTGACACTAAGAGGCCCATTTCCCCACGTGTTGATGTCCCCAAAATCGAGGTGCACTTTAACTGTGATAAGAATGCCTCGGGTCATCATTAAACTGGCAACTTCTTTTTCTGAGCTGGTGGCAAATAAGGGTGCCTTTTATCATCAATGGCCCCATTTCGATTTTATGAAATACAGTATCCCCCACCCCCTACTCCTGAATAGGCAGATCTGTACCCCCTCCCCAGGGGCCTTCCAACTCCTGCTCCTCCATCCCCCCGCCAGGCTGGACACTCACAGCTCTGTGTCCTCCAGGGCTGGCGGGCGCTCCATCGCCTGCCGCCGCCTCCTCACGGCCCCCAAGATCTTCTTTCGGGGCCCCAGGGGGACGCTGATGCTGCGGAGGTCGAGATCAGAGCACAGCATCAGAGCCTCCAGGTCGATCTTCTCCTGCCCCAGGAGGGCGGCAAAGTCCTCCATGTGCAGGGAGGCCAGGAAGGTCTCCAGCGGGCTAGTCTCGGGCTCCAGGTCCTCGTCCAAGCCTAAGTCCAGCTCGCCCCAGGGCAGCTCCTCCCCACAGCTGCGGTCCTGCAGGCTGTTGGCACTGCCCAGGCTGTCATCGTCCAGGCTGGGGGAGCTCTGCAGCCGACTCCGCGGCGCTCCCACCCCGTCCAGCCCCCCATCCTCGCGGCCCAGTCCGTGCAGCCCACTGCTCAAGTAATTTCTGCGGAACACCATGGTGCCCAGGCCGGGGCGGGTAAACAGGGAGTCGTGGCCTGAGTCGGTGCTGACCTCCGAGTGGGCAGGCTCGGCCGCCAGCGTGGCACGGGAGACGCTGTCTTCGTCCGAGAGGAACATGTCCCGGAGCGGGGCCCGGCCCCACTCCTTGGGATTGGCGTAGGTGCCCTGGCGCACGAACATCACGTCGCTGCCCAGCTGCAGGCCCGAGAGCGAGCGGGCGCTCTTGCGCCCATCCTCGGAGACCTTGAAGGTGCCTTCGCCGCCCTGCTTGCGCCGCTCTAGCTTCTTCTGCATCTTGGTCTTGCCCCTGGCCGTGCCGTGCAGCGTGGCCTGCGAGTACGGCAGGTGGCTGCCCAGCGCCAGATGCTGCAGCCGGCGGCTCAGGGTGCTGGACGTGAGGCTGGAGAAGCTGAGGGTGTCGGAACGCTCGGCCAGCTCGCGCCGGTAGCGCCGCTCCATGCGTTCGTGGTGCTTGCGCTGCAGCTTGGCGCACTGGCGGATGCGCCGCTCCGCCTCGCGGAAGGCCTTGTCCTTCAGCTTGCCCACCAGCTTGGGGTTGAGGCTGCTCTGTTTGGCCGCGATGGAGTCCAGGTAGCGCACGCATTCCATGTGGCCCTTCATGGCAGCCATGTCCAGCGGCGTGTGGTAGTCGTTATCTAGGCACCAGATGTTGGCCCCGAAGGACACCAGGAAGGACAGGCAGTGCAAGTGGCCATTGGAAGCTGCCAGATGCAGGGGTGTGTTGCCCCAGATGTCACACTTGTCCGGGTCACCCCTGCAGGGAAAGCATTCAGGAGGGACGAGTGATGAGTCCTGGCTAGGGATGGAGGTGGAGGGAGTGGAGGGGGGAGGGGAGCTTCCCCACTGTCACAGCAACCCCCAAAGGGACCGTGGGCCTGAGATCTCTTCCACTCCAGGAGACCTGCAGGCCTGAGCCACCCAACAGGTGAGCCCAGGGGAAAATGGCCCCAGGCGTGCAGGGGGTGGGGTGACAGAGAAGGCGGGACTGGGGCGGGGCCTTCCCCAAGCTAACTGAGGGCTGGGAATCTTAGGGGATGAATATTTGATGCCCTGAGAGAAGGGAGTAAATTATTCATGGGGCCCAGCACAGATCTGGCCCAGAGCGCTGGTGGGCCAGGGCCGCGTCTGGGTCTCTAGGCAGGCGTGGTGGTGAGTGTGGCTGCGTGTGCCGAGTGACCGTAAAAGAGAACAGACCAGTGGGTGGTGTGTGCCGGGCCCCAGCCCCGGGTGAGCATGTGTGAGGTGTGGGCTTGCGTGTCAGCAGGCAGGGTCCCGTGTGCAGGGAGCAGGGCCAGCCCTGGCAAGCCCGAGTGCGAGAGGACATGTCCGGCCTTGGCCTGAGCCGGGAGGGGAGTGCAGGGGCAGCCAGGACGGGAGGGGAGGAGGAGGGAAATCAGCTGCCCGCGCTCCGAAGCCCTCCCTTCCCCGGGTTGCCCCCTCTTTGGTATCCCTGCAAGGCTGGCTCACTTGAGCCTGTCCAGGGACCCCCGACAGCCCCCACAAGCACCCTTCCTTCATACGAGACTGTGTCCCCCAGGGCAAGCTCCCAAGACTCCTCCGGAGCTCTCCCTCCCTTGGGGGCCCAGCACAGCACCCCTGCCCTGCGCTAATGAGGCCACAAGGCCAACCCCCAGGGCTGGGGGAAGAATCACTCCCTTGTCTCAACAGCTCCCCACACACCCCTTCCTGGGCCTCCCCTCCTGGCTGCCAAGTCCTGCAGGCCAGTGTGGGAAGGACCTGCCAGCACCCGACCCACACCCCATCAAACACCAATCCTGGTCTCTGGAGGAGCTGGGGCTTGGTGTACCCAAGGGGAGCCCTCTTCCCCTCCTCTCATGAGCCTCTCTGAAGGGATGGCAGGGAACAGTGTCACTGTGTGCCCTCCTGGGGTGGGGAGGGGCCAGTCAGCCTTGGCCTCATGGGACATGGTTCAGCTGCCCAGGCTTCGAGGCTGCTCCCACCTGATGCTGGGCTCAAGGAGCAGCCCAAGGAGAGGACAAGAGGGAGGGGTCTCCAGCACCTACTACATGTTCAGGCCACAGGCCAGTACCTGGCACCGGGGCCAGCTCAGCCCCTGGCCCTCTCTCCCATGACCTGAGACTTCGTATCAACCCTCCTGGGGTGTCCTGTCCACCCCTCATCCTGTCCAGGCTGCCCTGATGTCCAGACCAACCTGACTTCTCAAAGCCACTGGGGCTGAGGGAGTTGGTCACAGTCATTTGACTTTAGCCCCAAGGAACCCATGTCAGTGGCTCTGGTCCTGGAGGTGGCTCAACTGCCACCTCCAGGCCCCTTCCCTGGCGCTGACACCTGCACTGTATGCCCACCCTCAGCCCACGGCAACTCCAAAGGGAAGGGGAAGGAAGAGAAGCCCCTTCAGAGTGACCATGTCACAGCCTCCACCACTGCTTAGCTGTGCCCGGCTGTGCAGGAGGGACTTGGAGAGAGTTAAGGGAGTAGCTGAATCAGTGACATTTGGCGCTCTGGACAGTGTCCATAAATCCCCAAAATGAGCAGGTTGAGGGCAAGCGCTGTGTGACACCAGCCTGCCGGAGAACGTGGGTGCTGGCTGGCAGAGCCCTTTGGATCCAAGGCTGGAGAGTGGGCAGTGAAGGCCCCTCCCTTTCTAGACCCCACTGCTGGCCCCTCGAGACTTCCCAACCTTCTCTCCGATTCTCACTATCCCCTCACTCTTACTTCCAGGGGGACCCCAGCCAGGGGATCTCTCCCACCTTCCCCTCACTCTGCAGCAACCCCCCATAATCAGGAACCCCCAAATCCCGGTTTCTTCCCTCCTAGCCCCAGATCCAGGTCACCAGTGTTAACAAGTGTCAGATGCCTCCGCTTGGGTCCCCCTCCACGTGTGTCTCTCCCACAAACGCCAGGGTCTAAGGGTCCACCTGCTTGCAGGGAAAGGAGGCAGCTCAGAGGAGCGGTGGACGAGGGAGTCTGGGGTGGTCTCAGGGGCCTCAAGGGCGCTGGGTGGGGCGTACTCACCCGCGGCTCACAATGAGACGCAGCGACTCGAGGTTGCCATGGTAGGCAGCCCAGAGAGTGGGGGTCATGCCATCCTCGTCGGGGGCATTCAGGTCCTTCCGGGTGGCCTCCTTGAGGAGCTCCAGGTAGCCATCCCGGGCTGCCCGGTGGTACTGGTCGTTCATGGCGCCCGAAGTGGACGGGGCGGGCAGGGGGCACGGAGAAAGGCCCCCCGCAGGGGAGGGCGGCGGGGTTAGGGCTGAGGCATGAGGTTGGAGGAGGGGGCCGGGCAGGGGCCAGGGCCGCCAGCCCCCGCTGCCGCAGACGGAGGGTGCGGAGCGCCAGAGCCGCGGCTACCAAGACATCTGAGCCGCTCACCCGGCGGCGGGGGCGGGGTGGGAAGGGGCGGGAGCCGCCCCCGGTCTTCCCCTGGGTCCTAAACACCCTGCATGCACCTCAACACACGAGGGTGACCCACGCAGGGCCCTGCCCTCCTCTTCAAAAGTGCCCACCCCGGGGCTACGCCCTGTGACGCCCAGTCCGGGGACAGTCAGAGGTCTGTCCTCACTAGAGCCTGGGGTGCTGTGGCTCCCTATTTCTCCACCTGTCAGTGGAACGAACCGAGAGCTGGGGAGGGGGTGCCGGAGGGCGGGGTGGGGGAGCCGGCCTGAGCCCCAGGACAGTGGACCTAAGAAGGGGCACCGGCACCGACCGCGGTTGGGTCAGCGAGTGGGACGGGCCAGGCCGCCGCTGCCTGCACGGAGTCCCTCGACCGCGCTCCAGCAGGGGACGCTGGAGGACTGGCAGCGGCTCCGCGCGCGCCGCGTGAAACTTCTCACCCAAGACCCGGAGTCCAGCGGAGCGCGGGCCGGCGGCAGAGGCGGGCAGGGCGGTGGGATAGAGGAAAAGGGAGCTTGGATCCCTGCGAGGACCGTGGGGGAGAGGGAGACTGGGGTTCCCATCCCGGGCAGGAGCAGAAGAGCACAGGATTCAGGGTGCGCTGAAGCTGGAGGGCGTCAGGGTGCCCGCGGGCTTTTTGGACGTCTCTTGAGCTTAGCTCTCGGGGCTCTGGGCGCCCGGAATGCTGCGCGCCAGGGCGCGGTGGGCACCGGGGGCGGGGTGCCCTCTAGGTGCCGCAGTGCGCGGCCGCGCCCGAGCCTGGCCGCAGCGGGGTGACTGAGTGGGGTCGCCTCTCAAAGGGTAAATATGAATCTTGCCTTATCTGGCTCCAGCGGGCTCTTCCCTAAATTCACCTTGGAGAAAGATGGATCATGTGAGCGGGACTGAGAGCTTTATGGAGCCAAACTCCCGCAGCTGTAAATCACCCTGTCCTCCTGGGTATAAAGCGCCTGTCCATCTCGGCGTGGGAGAGAGGAGACGCTCGCCGTCCCCTGACCCCCAGCTCAGCGTCGGCTCCAGGCCCAGCCAGGTGGGTGCCCCGGGCCAGAGGGCAGTCGGACTTGGGGAGTGGGGACCTTGGAGGGGTCCAACCGGGTGCTGCCGCTTCTGCTTTCTTCCCGCCCAGCGAGAGGGGCAGGTTCCGCGCTTCCTCCAGCACCCGAAGCCCCAACCCTGCGGGTCAGGAACTCCCTAGTCCCCAAATCTAGGGATGAGATGGGGGAAGGAGAGCCGTCAGGGTTGACCTGGAGTTTTGTCCGCTCCTCCCCTACAGTGATCCCTCTAGCCTTCTCCAGTCGCCCCCGCCATGTCCGAGGAGCTGGCCCAGGGCCCCAGGGAGAGCCCCCAGGCGCCGCGTGCAGGCCCCAGGGAGGTGTGGAAGAAGGGCGGCCGCCTGCTGTCGGTGCTGCTGGCCGTGAACGTGCTGCTCCTCGCCTGCACGCTCATCAGCGGCGGAGCCTTCAACAAGGTGGCCGTGTACGACACCGACGTGTTCGCGCTGCTCACTACCATGATGCTGCTGGCAACGCTCTGGATCCTCTTCTACCTCCTCCGAACCGTGCGCTGCCCCTGCGCGGTACCCTACCGGGACGCTCACGCTGGCCCCATCTGGCTCCGAGGTGCCAGGGGAGGTAGGGGTGAGGTGGGGTGGGCACAGCAGGGAGCTGCAGGCTAGGGCTCTCACAGGAGTCGCAGAGAGCAGATTGACATACGAGGGCGAGAGCTTCCCTAGGGAGGACCAGGAGGACCGGAGGGTGAGGTGGGCTGCAGTTAAGGAAAAAGAGGAAGGTAAGGGGTCCTGGGGGAGGGATGAATAGAGGGATGGAACCGGACCTCTTTGCCCCCGGTCTGAAGATTGGAGAAGGCTGGCTGAAGGAGGGCCTTTGATGGAGAGCAGGAACCAGAAGATGGCAGCCACTGAAAGAGCCCAGCCAGGGCCCTTTGCGGTATCCACACAGCCCCAAAGAGAGGGGGGCTCGGTAGCAGGTCCATCCATCCACCCACTCAGTCATACACTCACCCTTCCATTCACCCATTCACCTTTCAGTCTGTCTATCCACCTATCCACTTATCCTCCCACCCTCCCCATTGACCCATCCAACAGTGCACTCACTCACCCGTCCACCCACCCATCTAGCCTTCCATCCTCAGGGCCTGTCCTCAGCTCGGCAGGCCTTCTCTCCTGCCTCTCTGATCCACCACCACCACCCACCCGCCCCTGGTTTCCAGGTGGGCTGGTGCTGTTTGGAATCTGCACCCTCATCATGGATGTCTTCAAGACTGGCTACTACTCCAGTTTCTTCGAGTGCCAGTCGGCCATCAAGATCCTGCACCCCCTCATCCAGGCTGTGTTTGTCATCATCCAGGTGGGTGGAGGAGTGTCGCTGTGTGGAAGAAGGGAGCTAACTCTTGGCCATTGGGAAGGACCCAACAAGGGGTTGGAGACCTGAGCTCCATCTGCCTCGTATCCTGAGCTATTAAGTAAACCAGGGACAGGGCTGTAGAGAGCATCACAGGAGTCCATCAATGTGGAAACACCTCATAATGAAGTAATATCTCAATGTGAGCTCCCACTTGGAGCTCTGCGATGTTAGTTCAACCTAAGCAGTGCCAGTAGTTAACACCTAGGAGGTGTGAGTTGTGACAGCCAGCCCTGTCTCCTAGAACCTGGCCTGCCCTTCTTGGGTGCCCGTAGGGGGCTTTTGTGTCAGCCCAGTCTCCTGCCAGCTTGGTCCCTCTGTTCTGTATTTGTTTGGAAAGTAGGGTAGCCTGTAACTGGAATTTCTCAAACATTCGCTTTGTAGTTGTTGCTGCATAAACAATACTTTGAAAGATCTTCTGATTGAGCTGAGGCAGGACTGGGCTTAGATGGGATCAGAACAGCCCCCAGCCCTCTATCATGACAAAAATGGCACCACGGATGATGCCCTCCCCAGAAACATCACCCCTGCTGCCCAGGTTTTCACAGTTCAGCACACGTGTGGCTGTGGCATTTATGTAGTTTTAGTCTTTCGTATTTTATGGGTTTGAAGAATACTCAGGTAAAATGAAAATATAGATATCCCCACATCACCAAATGCCACAGCAGGGATTCACAGGCAGCCAGACGGTAGCAAGGCCTGGTACGGCAACAGAGGAAGAGGATGAGCAGGGGATGTTGCCAAACGAAGGTGAGAAGTCCACAAAGACTCCTTCCACCCTGAGCAAGACCTGACCCGAGGCTGGCCTTGCTCCCAGAAAAAAAAAATAACTAGATAGTCAAAAATCTACTTGACCCCCATCTCCACACAAAATAAACCCCACACGAGCAGGATTTTACATGTGATGTTTTGCAAACCTTTAAAGAATGGAGAACCACTATTTTATACAAACTGTCAGAACAGAAAAAGACAGTCCTCCCCACCTAATTTTTTTTCTTTTTTTTTGCTTTTTTTTTTTTTTTCTTTTTGAGACGGAGTCTCACTCTATTGCCCAGGCTGGAGTGCAGTGGCGTGATCTCGGCTGCAACCTCTGCCTCCCAGATTCAAACAATTCTCCTGCCTCAGCCACCCAAGTAGCTGGGATTACAGGTGCATGCCACCACGCCCAGATAATTTTTTGTGTGTTTTTAGTACAGATGGGGTTTAATAGAGATGGGGTTTTACCATGTTGGCCAGGCTGGTCTCAAGCTCTTGACCTCAAGTGATCCACCTGTCTCGGCCTCCCAAAGTGCTGGGATTACAGACATGAGCCACTGCACCCAGCCTCCACCTCATTTTGTGAAGCTAAAATGATCCTGATAACTCAGTGTAAGGGTTCCTCAGGCGGAGAGAACAAGATGGCATGGACGTGGGTGCGCTGGAGTTTTGTCCATCTTTGGAGTAAATGACTGTCACCAATGTCTCTCATTACAGACCTACTTTCTCTGGGTCTCCGCTAAAGACTGCATTCACGTCCACCTGGATCTGACCTGGTGAGAACTGCAGCTTGGTGCCTGTGCCTAGCATGCTGGTGTTCCCCTTGCAGGAAAGATTCAGGCTTTCCACCCTGGGGCGGGGCCTCTCTTTATGTCCCCTGGGAGGGGTTGCAGCCAAGGCCTCCTTGCTTTGTCAGGCTGACTTCCACTACCTTATGGGGCCCTTTCTCCCAGGGGAGGGAGTGGTGGTGGCCCCCAGGACAACCTCCCAGCCCTCTCTTGGATGGCACACCAGCCAGGCTGTGTTCCTACCAAAATCAGCTTCCCTGTTCACACAGGGCCTGGCTGCTTTCTCATTTCTCAACACCAGCTCTCAGTATTGCTCCCCAAACTGCCAAAGGGTCACAGGCTTCTTTTTCCCCGTCCCCAACCCCAAACAGGTGTGGTCTCATGTTCACACTCATCACCAACCTGGCCATCTGGATGGCGGCCGTGGTGGATGAATCTGTGCACCAATCCCACTCCTACAGCAGTTCTCACAGCAACGCCAGCCACACCCGTCTCGCCTCTGACCGTGAGTTTCCTCTTAATGCTGGCCCTGTGGCTACCAGGCCTTGGGCCGGGTGCTTTGTGAGTTTATAACGTCAGTCTCCCGTGCCCTCATGAGGGCACAGAGGCAAAGGAGAGAACCAGGGACCTTCTCCTGCTGCAGGATCTACCTCTGCAGTATAGGTGTAAGCGACCCCAGAAGGGAAATATCAGAGGCGCCCTTTTATCCTTGAGGCTGCAGCCCAGGCCCCCCTGTCCAGTCTCCACCCCACCAAGAAGGGATCCAGGACCAGGTGCAGTGGCTCATGCTTATAATCCTAGCACTTTAGGAGGCCAAGGCAGGCGAATTGTTTGAGCTCAGGAGTTCAAGACCAGCCTAGGCAAGATGATGAAACCCCATCTCTACAAAAAATACAAAACATTAGCCGGTTGTGGTGGTGCATGCCTATGGTCCCAGCTACTATGGGAGGCTGAGGTGGGAGGATCGCTTGAGCCTGGTAGGTCGAGACTGCAGTGAGCTGTAATTGCGCCACTGCACTCCAACCTTGGTGACAGAGTGAGACCCTGTTTCAAAAATTAAAAAAAGAGACCCAGACCCAGAATCCAGGAAGAAAGGGGCAAGAGTGATCAAGCTGGGAAAAGGGGAAAGGAGGCAGAGTGGTTCCGTGGTGCAAGCATGGATCAGATGGGAGAGCCCGGGAAGGAGGAGAAGGTGAGAAATAATCATGGCATCACAATGGTAAGGATGGCAATTTACTGAGGTCTCTAAGTCAGGCACTGTGCTGAGTGTCCTAAACACTCCATTTAACCCTCAAGACTTCCCTGTGAGATGGGTACTCTCCCCATTCCCATGCATAGGTGCAGAAACTAAAGCAGAAAGAGCTTAAGTAGCTCACCCAAGGTCTAGCACTAGCATTCATATGCATCTTTGTTTTTAACCAATATGCTAAACTAAGGAGCAATGGGACCCAGTCTCCAGTCCTCATTCTCTGGACTTCTCTAGGGTCCCCCAATAGCCAGGACCAGACAAGATAACTAAGACAGGCACGCTCCTAGCATGGGAGGGTCCAGCAACAGAAAGCATGGCCCCTGCCCTCAGGGAGACCCCAGCCCAGCAAGCCTTACAAAGAACCACCCTGCACAGAGAGGACTCCTGAGGGTGCAAAACCAAACCAGGGAGGTGATGGACTTCGCATGGGGGCCTGCAGGCTAGAGAGAGGCCTGCCGGAGAAGTACCTGTCCCGGGGTCAGAAGTCAAGCAGTTTGCATTGACTCTGCCTTCACAAGTCGCGTCATCACGTTAAGCCTCAGTTTCTTCATCTGCAAAACCAGCTGGGCTAGTTCTTAGGATGAAAAGAGATGTTTGCCAAGGCCCAGAGTATCCTACAAACACATTCTGGAGTCAAGACTCTTTTCCATGTGGTACAAACAGAAGTGATGGGAGGTCATGGTGGAGACTTGGGCATAGCAGCTGGCTTTCTGGGCTGAATCAGATGGTAGGGAGAGCTGTGACGAAGCTTGAACTTTAGAGGTTCCCAAGAGAGCCACTTTCTATCTCAGGGAGCCGGGGCAGGAAGGGATGGAAGGAATGGAGTGGGGTGAAGTGAGCAGCCCTGTGGTTCAGACTGTTCTTTTGTTTTTTGTTTTGTTTTGTTTTTTGAGACAGAGTCTCGCTCTGTCGCCCAGGCTGGAGTGCAGTGGCATGATCTCGGCTCACTGTAACCTCTGCCTCCTAGGTTCAAACAATTCTCCTGCCTCAGCCTCCCATGTAGCTGGGACTATAGGTGCATGCCACCAAGCCCGGCTAATTTTTGTATTTTTAGTAGAGACAGGATTTCACCATGTTGGCCAGGCTGGCCTCAAACTCCTGACCTCAGGTGATCCCCCCGCCTTGGCCTCCCAAAGTGTTGGGATTACAGGTGTGGGCACCTGCACCTGGCCTAGACTGTTCTTACTGAGCACTGATGTGTCCCAGTCTATGGCACACAGTAGGTGCTCAAGAAATATTTGTGAAGTGAAGGAGTGTGCCACGCCCTGTAAAGGCATGAGGGATACCCTGGTGAATATAGCAGGCATGACAGACAGGGGCCCTGCCCTTAACAAAGGTCACAAGCTAGGCTGGGCGTGGTGGCTCACGCCTGTAATCCCAGCATTTTGGGAGGCTGAGGCAAGCGGATCACCTGAGGTCAGGAGTTCGAGACCAGCCTGGCCAACATGGTGAAACCCTGTCTCTACTAAAAATATAAAAATTATCCAGGCATGATGGCAAGTGCCTGTAATCCCAGCTACCTGGGAGGCTGAGGCAGGAGAATGACTTAAATCCGGGAGGTGGATCTTGCAGTGAGCCAAGATCACACCATTGCACTCCAGCCCGAGCATCAAGAGTGAAACTCCGTCTCAAAACAAAACAAAACAGAAAAAGAGTCACAGGCTAGGGGTGAGACCTCTCTAGGAAGGCAGGAGAGTAGTCCAGCCCTGTGTCTCTCTCTCCACAACAGAGCATGCAGGCAACCCGGTCGGAGGAGACTCCTGCCTCTGCAGCACGGCCGTCTGCCAGATCTTCCAGCAGGGGTACTTCTACCTATATCCCTTCAACATCGAGTACAGCCTCTTCGCCTCCACCATGCTGTATGTCATGTGGAAGAATGTGGGTAGATTCCTGGTCTCCACCCCTGGCCACAGCCACACCCCATCCCCTGTCAGCCTCTTCCGGGAGACCTTTTTTGCTGGCCCGGTTCTGGGCCTGCTGCTCTTCGTGGTGGGCCTGGCTGTCTTCATCATCTACGAGGTTCAAGTGAGCGGGGACGGGAGCCACACCTGGCAGGCCCTGGTCATCTACTACAGCTTCAACATTGTCTGCCTGGGACTCACGACCTTGGCCAGCCTCAGTGGCTCCATCATCTACCGTTTTGACCGCCGGACCATGGACCACCACAAGAACCCCACGCGCACCCTGGACGTGGCCCTGCTGATGGGTGCCGCCCTGGGTCAGTACGCAATCTCCTACTACTCCATCGTGGCCGTGGTGGCAGGCACACCCCAGGACCTGCTGGCAGGGCTCAACCTCACCCATGCACTGCTCATGATTGCCCAGCACACCTTCCAGAACATGTTTATCATCGAGAGCCTTCACCGAGGACCGCCCGGGGCTGAGCCTCACAGTACCCACCCCAAGGAGCCCTGCCAAGACCTCACCTTCACCAACCTGGATGCCCTCCACACCTTGCCTGCCTGCCCGCCCGCCCCCGGGCTGGTTAGCCCCAGCCCCTCAGACCAGCGGGAAGCAGTGGCCATCGTCTCAGCCCCCAGAAGCCAGTGGAGACGCCGGTGCCTTAAAGACATCTCTCTGTTTCTCCTGCTCTGCAATGTCATCGTGAGTAGCTGGGAGGAGAAAGGGTGGGCTTGGGAGAAGAGACTGAGGAAGGATGCTCTTGCAGGCTTAAGCCCTTAGCCTTCTCTGTCTTGCCCCCAGCCCGCCTGAGAATCTTACAGCTCTCTAGGAAAGGAGCAGGTTCAGAGAGGGCCAGCTGTAGCTTTGGGGCAAATGGCATCTCAGGGCACTCAGTGAAAATGAAATCCTAGCGTTCTGGCATCTAGGCAGCGGATGGAGCTGGAAGGGTCCCAGGGAAGGTTGACACAGGGGCTGGGCAGAGGTGAGAGGAAGCTGAGAGCTGATGTGGAAGGTGGGGTCCTCACCCCCCAGTGGGAGGTGTGACTGCTCCTGGGAACTTGTGACCTGCCTGCCTCTCAGAATAATTGGAACAGTGTCAGGAAGTAGCGGAGACCAGCGTAAGTGTGAGTGGTCTGTTAGCAGAGTGAAGTGGGAAGGAGGGCATCTACAACAGCCACCCCCTCCCTAGTGACTCAGCAAAGATTAAGAACAACAGACTTGGCCGGGTGCAGTGGCTCATGCCTGTAATCCCAGCACTTTGGGAGGCCGAGGCAGGCAGATCACAAGGTCAGGAGTTCGAGACCAGCCTAGCCAACATGGTGAAACCCCGTCTCTACTGAAAATACAAAAATTAGTCAGGCGTTATGGTGTGCGCGCCTATAATCTCAGCTACCTGGGAGGCTGAGGCAAGGGAATTGTTTGAACCCAGGAGGCGGAGGTTGCAGTGAGCTGAGATTGCACCACTGCACTCCAGCCTGTGCAACAGAGTGAGACTGTCAAAAAAAAAAAAAGCAACAGACTTCACCCAATATAAATATGTTCTCTGTATAGAAGTACCCCAGGGCAGAAACGCTGGTAATGAAAGTGCATCCCAATAGCGAAACACTCTTGGTGTTTCTAGTACAACAAGACAGAAATGGCCCAGTGGGGGCTTATTATTACCTCTGATACAGAAACATGTACCTATGTGGGTACATCTCAAAGAGAAAAAAACACTTCTAATGAAGTTTCACTCAATAGAAAAACAATCCTTTCAGCTAGAACCTCCAATAGAAAAATATCCCTAATATAGAAAATTACTTAATGTGAGTACATCCCAGGACAGAGCAAGAGCCCCAGAGTGAATTCTACCCCATGAAATCCTACCTGCATGACGTACACCAGTGGCCCTAACTAAGAGTCATTCTTAGTTAGGTCCCACTGTGAAGGGCCATCCACCAGGTCATGGTCCCCATAGATGTGGGATGATGCCATGCAGGAGCCTTCCAACACAATCAATTTCACTTAAAAAAAAAAAACTGTGGTCATCAATCTCTGGCCCTACCAGCATAATCATTAAGGCCCAGACCTCAGCATGTCTTGGACTGGCTTTGGTACCTGGCCCCCTGCCCTTTGGCCCCACCCCCACCTTCCACCCGGGCCTGGCTTATAGGCTAGGGGCCACCTTCTGGGAGGCTATTCTTGCTCCAGGTATCTGAGCCTAAATCACCTCCAGTAGCATCTTCTCCGTCTCCTTCATTTTATAGGACAGAACAGGCTTAGAGGGGACTGCGATGTGCCCAAGGATGAAGTTAATCAGGGGTAGCGGTGGGGCTAGCCTAAAAACCTTTGTTCTTTGCTTCTTACCCACACCTGAATCTTCTGAGCTCATAGCCAGAGAGGAAGCAGGATTCCAACCCCCACTTCCTCCCGCTCCTGGAAAGGGAGAAGAGGATGAGGGAAGAGCTGGAGGGCAGAGCTCAGGGAGGGCTGGGGTGGGGTGGCCTTCTGTCTGAACCCCAAACCCCCTGCCTTGAGCCTGTCTGATACTGCCACCGCCATCCCTGTGCACACAACCCCGCAGGACAGAGCTGCTGATTTCGCTGTTTGTGCCTCTTCTAGAGAAACCTCTTCTCCCCTCCCCGATCCCACACTGAGGCCCTGCTAAGATTTTGGGAGAGGTGATCACAGGTGGACTCCTAGCCTGGGGATGGCAAATTCAGTTGGGCTCACTTCCTGAGCCCCTTAGAGAGTGCTAGGTCCTGTCCAAAATGCTAGAGTTGCCCATTCACTGACACCCAGCCCTCCGTGTCCACCAAGCTAGAAGGATGGGCCCCCATCTAGCAATGGCCCAGCAAAGCCCACAGAAATGACCCACAGGCATCCATCCAGGCCAGCTCCTGAAATGCTCCTCTCTTCACACAGCTGTGGATCATGCCTGCCTTCGGGGCCCGCCCTCACTTCAGCAACACAGTGGAGGTGGATTTCTACGGCTACTCCCTCTGGGCGGCCATCGTCAACATCTGCCTCCCTTTCGGCATCTTCTACCGCATGCATGCTGTCTCCAGCCTGCTGGAGGTCTACGTGCTGTCCTGAGGCCTCCAACTGAGGCATGGGGGGGCAGGAAGAGGGGGCTAAGCTCATGTGCCAGGTCAGATACCCTCTGGGAATGAATCCCAGCTGGTGCCATATGACAGCCCATTTCCTGCTCGTCCCAGAGTGGGATTTTCACAAAAGTTATTTTTCCAGGTTCAATCTTTAAATCACAGTCAGGACAGGCCCATCCACCCCAGTATGACCATGGGGCATGAGGTGACTGGGGAAGGGAGACCTCTCCTGGCAGCATTTCTAGGACCCAACAAGATCTGGAGGTACCGGCTCTGGCTCCATCTCTAATCCCCCGCTGTGGCCTGGCCAGTGCACTGCCTGGAGCTGGAAACCAATAAACCTGTGATTTGCCCCCATCCCCACTGTTTGTCTCTGTTGTCCTGTCTGAGGTGGTCACAGGAGAGGATCTTGGGAGTCAGAGCGGGAAGGGTCCGTGGAGATTTTCAGGTCTCAAGTTTTGCAGTGTGTGAGCAAAATCCGAGTGGCAGACTAGCTACAGAGTGGGTAACTGGAGTTCCCAAACTGCCATCTTCCTCTTCCCTTTATCTCCAGGTGACATATACATATAATTTTTTTTTTTTTTTTTTTTTTTTTTTTTTGAGAGTGTCTCACTTTTTTGCCCAGGCTGGAGTGCAGATAGCTCACTGCAACCTTAACCTCCCGGACTCAAGAGACCCTCCCACTTCAGCCTCCTGAGTAGCTGGAACTACAGCCACTACTGCCACCACACCTGGCTAAATTGTGTGTGTGTGTGTGTGTGTGTGTGTGTGTGTGTGTGTGTGTGTGTGTGTGGAGATGGGGGTCTCATTGTGTTGCCCAGTCTGGTCTTGAACTCCTGGGCTCAAGTGATCCTCCCCCTCGGCCTCCCAAAGTGCTGGGATTATAGGCATGAGCCACAGGCATGAGTCCCATGACACAAGAAAGTTTAGGAAGCAGTGACCTAGTCTAATGTCTGCATTTTACAAAGAAGGAAGCTGAGGCCCAGAGAGGTAAAGTGACTTGCCCAAGGTCACACACCTACAAAAAAATCCAGAGCCTTTCTGCTAAGAACAATAATTTTCAAACTTTCTTTTCAAGCAGAACATTTTTTTCCTTTCAAATAAAATATTACAGGAACACAAGTTTATAACATAGATATAGGCTGGGTGCAGTGCCTCATGCCTGTAATCCCAGCACTTTGGGAGGCCAAGGCAGGCAGATCACTTGAGGTCAGGAGTTCAAGACCAGCCTGGCCAACATGGCGAAACTCTGTTTCTACTAAAAAATACAAAAAGTAGCCGGGCATGGTGGCGTGCACCTGTAATCCCAGCTACTCAGGAGGCTGAGACAGGAGAATCACTTGAACCCAGGAGGCAAAGGTTGCAGTGAGCCGAGATCATGCCACTGCACTCCAGCCTGGGAGTCAGGGCAAGACTCTGTCTCAAAAAAAATAATTATTTTATATATACATATATATATATATATAAACAAGGCAGTTCTAATTTAAAAGGAGTTGGGAGTCTCAGATCCTCACCACTTGGGCCTCCCCTGACTTCCCCCTGCCCCAGAAGGTTCCCTAGGAGCTTCCCCTAAGCCCTAGGGTTTCTACTCTACAAAGGGTATAGAGAGGCTTAGGAGGGAAGACGGCAGAGAGATGGGAAGGAGGCTCCACAGTTAGAAGAAGAGTGAAAGGGGGTGGTGAGCATGCAGAGGCAGAGGGAGGGGAAGGGCTGGGAGAGGGAGGGCTGGGCGGGACCCATGGAGCGGATGGCATTTGGGGGAGATCATGGGAACAGCAGCACCTGCAGCTCAGGGGACTTTGAAGAAAGTGTGCCTGGACCCTGTCAGCAGGAGGTGAGTAGTTCTCAGAGGCTGCAGGTGGAGCTGAGGAGGCCTCCTCCCCTGTCAGAATGGGGCTGTGCTCCAACTCTCCCCACCAAGTTCAGGTTTGACTTAAGGGAAACACAGGGTCCTGCGAGGTGGCCTCCAGGCCTGGGGCTAGGTGGGGTACAGGAAAAAGCGACTCCAGGCCTGGAGGGAGGGCGTCCATTCCCAGCTTGATCACCAAAGGAAAACGAGACCTGAATCCCGCAAGCTCTTTACTGCGGGCCTAAGAACACTGCACCCCTCTCCACCCCACCCGAGGGCGGGCTGCGAGTTGGAGACCCTGCAGGCCCGCGCCTGCACAGCCCTCAGCCCCGCCCGCCTGTCCAGCTGCCTCGCAATTGGCTGCACCCTCTGGGTCCGAGCCCCCGGCAGGGTAATTAACGAGGGATTAATGAGATTTCCAAAGTCAACAGAAAAATCGATGGGCCGCGGAGCCCGAGCGGCGGCTGCGCAGTCCCGCTGGGGTAGGGCGTCGCGGGCATCGGTCTCACCTGGACGGACGATCCGCTCAGCGCCCGCAGTCGGTGGTTAGCCCGCGGCGATGCCTCTCCAGGCCTCAGGTAAGCCAGGAGCGCCGACGGAACTTTCCCAGCTTGCGCACCCCAGACACTGGCACATACTACGCCCCCAAAAGAGGGGTTCACGAGTAGGGGCTGCAGGGATTGGAACGGGAAAGCGGGGTGACTGTGGAGAGGTCAACTCCCTTTGATCCGAGGCCGGCCCCTCCACCAGCCCCCCAACCCGGGCTCCTCGCGGTTACTCCTTTCCCTGGACCCCGGGGGCACAGAGGGCCTCAGGGCGCGGCTCCTCCCAGCCGGGTCCACACAGCAGAAAGTGGGCGCGGAGGCCCGGGGTGTGGGGTTGGTTGGGGCTGTCTGGACGCCCGGTCTGGGGCACGCAGGAAGCGGCTGCCCCCGGCCCCGCAGTCCCTAAAATGGCTCTGAAGGAAATCCCGAGGGCGCCCGCACTCAGCAGCCTCCTCGGAGCCGGCCCTGCGTTCCTGGGCCAGGCGCCGGGCCCGACGGCTCCGCGGCTTTCATCACCACTCCAACCGAGACCCACAAACCAGTCCGGCGTCCCGGCCCTCCCTTGGACTGGCGTCGCGCCCAGGGGCGTGCCAGGGGGCGGCGGAGTCCTGTCAGTTCCAGGTGCCCTTGCCCTGGCCTTCTGCCCGAGACCCCAAAATGCGCAGTCCTGCCCCCTGCCCAGCCCGGGACCAAATTCGCTCCTTTGAGGGCTCACTCCAGCGGCCTTTGGAGGGTTGGACTCCAGGGTGGGAGACGGGGGAGACTGTCAGGGCAAAGACCCCAGAGGGAGAGAACCTGGAACCTTGTCCCCCAGTGTCCCCTCCAGGCCTCCAGTCTGAATAAAATCCACCCTTGAAATTCACCAGTAGTCCTGACCCTTCCCAGCTCTCCAGGACCTTAAAAGAACTGGAAGGAAATGCAGAGATAGCCAACACTGAGCCTTCCAGGTGCCAGGCATTACCGGAATTACTCTCTACCCGTGCTTCTTGCATGTATTAAATCATGTCGTTCTGACAAAGCCCCTATTCGGCATTAATCCCTTTTTTTTTTTTTTTTTTTTTTTTTTTTGAGACAGGGTCTAACTCTGTCCCTCAGGCTGGAGTTCAGTGTCGCGATCACAGCTCACTGCAGCCTCAGCTTCCCAGGCTGAAGCAATCCTCCCACATCAGCCTCCCGAGTAGCTGGGACTACAGGTGCATGCCATTACACCTGGCTAATTGTTTGGTATTTTTTGTAGAGACAGGGTTTTGCCATGTTCCCCAGGCTGGTCTCCAACTCCTGGGCTCCAGGGATCCGCTCACCTCAGCCTCCCAAAGTGCTGGAATTACAGGCGTGAGCCACTGCAGCCAGCCTCGTTCCGGAAGTCTTTATTGGGCATCTACTTTGCACCAGCTACTATTCCATAGTTGTGTATCCGTTTTGCAGATGACAACACTGAGGCACAGAGTCTAAGTAGCTCTCTGTAGTAGTCTCAGTAGTCTAAGATGACAGAGGTAATAACTGCTGGAATCTGAGCTCTTGATCATTAATCTACCCTGCTTGGGGGCTGGAGGAGAGGGTGCGGGTTTTGAGGAAGGTGATGTAGAGCAGTTAGAGTTGGGAGATATGGAGCAGGGAGGCATCCCGGTGAGCCCCAGCCTTGCTCAACTTGGGTGGGGGAGCTTAGGAGGGAAAGATAGAGATCATCTGGAGTCTCCTCCCCAGCCAGCCTGGAAACAGTTCAATGGGAAGGATCTCTGGTGCTGAAAATTCCCCAAAAGATGCCAGAGTTAGTGGGCAAACACTGGGTGAATGTCACATCTGCACTAGGTTTGGGGGGTCCAAGTTAAGCAGGACCTGGTCTCTGTCCTGGAGGAGTTCCAGGCCTTAATGGGAGCCAGCCACACCCACAGCACACCAAACAGGGCACACCTACTCTCAATAGAGGGGAGTGGCCCCAGCAAAGTAGCAGCAGAAGGCTTAGGCAGAGAGGAAGGCTTTCCAGGTGGGTGGGGAGGATGAGCAAGTGGCGGGAGGCAGGGTGGGGCAGAAAGAAGAGCAGTGTTCAGGAGGGATGGCAGGAGGCAGGAGACCATGGGAGAAATGCAGAGCTCTCTACCTGGGCTTGGGTGGGTGTGGGAGGCAGGTGCCTTGAGTACGGCAGGGGAGGTGGGAGAGGGAGGAGACAGAACTTGGGCAAGGATGACAGAGTGGACTGGGAAGGGAGAGAAAATCATTTATAGAAACTTGAAAAGAGGCTCAAGTTTTAGTGCTCCATCTGCCCCAGAAGAGAACAGCAAAAGGTATAAATATGGAGCAGGTGGAGAATGGGAGAATATGACAAGGGGAGAATGGGAGCTCGGAGAGGTTGCATTTTCAAGCCAGATATGGTGAGGATCTTCTGGTGTTGCACAGAGGGCACATCTGAAGCTCCTGAAGCCCGGGGTCTCAAGGGAGAGACAGAGCAAAACGCAGCTAATGGAAGCAGAGGATGATGGGTGGTCAGCGTGGGGTGAGGTGGGAGTGCTGACGAGGGAAGGCCACAGAGAGGAGGGGGGGTCTCTGCCGAGTCCTGAAGGACAAGCTAGAATTACCTAAGGGGCAAAAGGGGTAGGGATTAAAGGCAAAGGATAGGGGGTGGGCAAAGACTGGGGGCATTCCAGGAAGTGCGGCAAGATGGTGTAGCCCAAGGAGAGGGGAGTAGGGTCTGCAGACAATGCTAGAGGGGTAAGTTGTAGCCAGACCAGGAAGCAGCAGCAGCTACCCTGCCTTGGACAGAGAACCTGGAACCTTGTCCAGGCCCATACTAATCATACACCTCTCATTTTGAGAGGCCATGCAGGCTGTGTCAGTAGTTTGGACTTTATACTGAGGGCAATGAGTTGCCTTTGCAGGACTTTTAGTAGGGGAGAGGCACTCTGGGCAAGGAGACCAGTCCAAGAGAGCGAGGAAGGGAGCCCAGACTAGGTAGTGGTTGAAGTCAAGAAAACTCCGGGCCAGGCATGGTGGCTCACACCCGTAATCCCAGCACTTTGGGAACCTGAGACAGGAGGATCACTCGAGGCGAGGAGTTCAACACCAGCTTAGGCAACATAATGCGACCCTGTCTCTGCAAAAAAAAATTAAAATTAGCCAAAGGTGGTGGCACATGTCTGTAGTCCCAACTACTCATGAGGCTGAATTGGGAGGATCACTTGAGCCCAGGAGTTCAAGGTTGCAGTGAGCTATGATGGTGCCATCGCACTCCAGGCTGGGTGACAGAGCGAGACCCTAGCTCAAAAAATAAATAAATAAAAATCTAAGAGCAACTTGTGAGCTGGAATGAACAAGCTTGGGGCCTATGAGAATGTAAGGGATGAGGGGAGAGGTAAAAACGACACCCAGTTCTCTGCTAGGAGTTGTGGAGATGGAGATGTCACTCTGAGATTGTGACATTAGGAAGCAAGAGAATAGGAGCAGTGAGCACCTAGAACCCTGAGCCCAGAGCACAAGGGCAGCGACAGGACCAAGGAAGAGCCTGGGAAGAACAGGGCGTCTCTAGGGAGCCTTCTGGGTCAGCTCAGCCTCCCCACCAGGAGAGCACCCAGAAGCAGCGGAACCATCCCCACCTTCAACAGCACTTCAGTCCCACCAGGAAGAAGGAGTGTCCAGTGGGGAGAGTATGCTGGACTCAGAGCTGCAGGCATTGGATGGCCCAAAATCTGATCTAAGCAAGTGGTGACGAAGTGGTTGGCCTGTGTGAATGCTTGGGAGAGGTGAGGAAATGGCAGGAGACATTCAGGAAAAGAGGAGGGTAAAGATCATGTTTCCTACGTTATGCCAGGCACTCTTGGGACTTCCGGGAACAGGGGGAGGGGCACAGAAATGGAAGTCAGTGCCTTCAAAGTCAAGGGAATGGCAGCGGTGCCGGTCCGGGCCTGTCCCAGCTCTCAGCAGACATTGTAAATCAACCCCAGAAACTTTCCCCTAAACCTTTAATGTACTTTAAAATTATTTTATTTATTTATTTATGTTTAAATGCAGGGTCTTGCTCTGTCACTCAGCTTGGAGTGCAGTGGCCCAATCATAGTTCACTGCAACCTTGATTTCTGGGTTTCTTTTTTTTTTTTTTTTTTTGAGACGGAGTCTCGCTCTGTCGCCCAGGCTGGAGTGCAGTGGCGCAATCTCGGCTCACTGCAAGCTCCGCCTCCCGGGTTCACGCCATTCTCCTGCCTCAGCCTCTCTGAGTAGCTGGGACTACAGGCGCCCGCCACCACGCCCGGCTAATTTTTTGTATTTTTTAGTAGAGACGGGGTTTCACCGTGGTCTCGATCTCCTGACCTCGTGATCCATCCGCCTCAGCCTCCCAAAGTGCTGGGATTACAAGCGTGAGCCACCGCGCCCGGCTGATTTCTGGGTTTCAAGCCATCCTCCTGCCTCGGCCTTCTGAATAGTTAGGACTATAGGCATAAACCATCATACCTGGCTAATACATATGTTACACACACACACACACACACACACACACACAGATAGATATATATATTTTTTTTTGTAGAGACAGTGTCTTCCTATGTTGGCCAGGCTGATCTTGAATGCCTGGGCTCAAGCAGTCCTCCCACCAGAGCCTCCCAAAGTGCTGAGACTACAGGCATCAGCCACCATGCTCAGCCTAAAATTACTTTTAATTACATAAGTACTGTGCTAATTTTTTTAAAAAAACTATAACAGTAAAGCTAAAAAGTCTGCTACTCCCAATCCCAGTACTCTCATCCCAGAAAATGCCTATTGTGAAATTGATGGATATAATCTAGACCAGCAGTCCCCAGTCCCCAGGCTGCGGACCAGTACCGGCCCATGGCCTGTTAGGAACCAGGCCGCACAGCAGGAGGGAGCATGACAGCCTGAGCTCCACCTCCTGTCAGATCAGCAGTGGCAACAGATTCTCACAGGAGCACAAACCCTATCGTGAACTGCGCATGCGAGGGATCTAGGAACCCCAAGATCTAATACCCAATGATCTGAAGCGGAACAGTTTCATCCCGAAACCATCCCTCCACCCTCCATCCATGGAAAAATTGTCTTCCACGAAACTGGTCCCTGGTGCCAAAAAAGTTGGCGAGGGGACTGCTGGTCTAGACATTTTAAAAGTAACCATATAGGTACTTGTAAGTTCCCATAATACAGTATTGTTTCAGATCACACCATTCTTCCCTACCAAGCCCAGACACAGCCTCAAGATGCTTCTCTACAAAACATTTTAGGCAATCATTTCCCAACCAATCAGGGTCAGAATAAGAGAGGCCACCAACTTGCCCTCCCTGGTGTCAGAAGTGAAAGTCCTACCAGAAGGCGGAAAGACACCGCTGCCTTTTCATGGCAAAAAGTCACAGCCCTGGAAACTGACCAGGCACTAGGCAGATGCTGACTTTAGGATGAGGCACAAGTCAGGAAGTGGGGTTGAGAGGGAGGACATGATCCTCACACCAGTCAAACTAACTCCCCATGTTTATGTGCAGCACAGGAGGTTTCCGTAGGGTCTCCTGGTCTGTTTGAACCTCCTCAGGTCCTGTAAGGTAGATGGGGCAGCTGCTATTAGTTCCAATGTCCCAACCAGAGAGGCCGCATAGCTGACCTTGGGTCACATAGAGGTTAGGGGCAGGGTGGACTTGAACCCAGGACAGCCTGGCAGTTAACCCAGGACCCTTTCTCCATCTCCAGCCCCTGCGGAGTCTACACCCATGCCTTCTCCAGAAGTACAGGAGACTGAAGCAGCCCCAGAGAAGGAGAACCAAGTGGATGTGGCGGCCAAGGAGACAGCGGCCGCCACCCGGCCCCGGCAGAAGTCCTGGCTGGTGAGGCATTTCTCCCCGCTGCTGCGGCGGGACCGGCAGGCCCAGAAGGCCGGGCAACTCTTCTCGGGGCTCCTGGCCCTGAATGTGGTGTTCCTGGGTGGGGCCTTCATCTGCAGCATGATCTTCAACAAGGTGGCCGTCACTCTGGGTGACGTGTGGATCCTGCTGGCCACGCTGAAGGTCCTCTCCCTGCTCTGGCTTCTCTACTATGCGGCAAGCACCACCCGCCGACCACACGCCGTGCTCTACCAAGATCCCCACGCGGGGCCCCTCTGGGTGCGGGGTGAGTGTCAAGGTGCTGGGGGGCTGGGCAGCGGTGGGGAGGGAGAGCCGGTTCCGGGCAGGTGCCAACGCCCGCCCGCACTTCCGGCCAGGTTCCCTAGTGCTCTTTGGCAGCTGCACCTTCTGCCTCAACATCTTCCGAGTGGGTTACGATGTAAGCCACATCCGCTGCAAGTCACAGCTGGACCTTGTCTTCCCTGTCATCGAGATGGTCTTCATCGGCGTCCAGGTGACAGGCTTCTCCCGTCCCCACACCACCGAGGACATACCCTATCTACCCATGCCGTGCACACACCTCCCACTACCTATGCCTAGGAACAGCCACACAGGCAAATACCTAATGTCCCAGGGTCTTTGCACACACACCACGCCCCTCACACAAGTGTCCACGTCCACACATACCCAAGGATTCCTGCATCAACACACACACCGTGTCACCGAATGTAGACGCTTAGAAGTCCAGCTGCCTATGCGTATGTAGGCAGATCCCTGGATACACACTCCCTACACGCACAAACCTTCTCTTAAGAATACAATCTCGCCGGGCGCGGTGGCTCACGCTTGTAATCCCAGCACTTTGGGAGGCCGAGGCGGGTGGATCACGAGGTCAGGAGATCGAGACCACGGTGAAACCCCGTCTCTACTAAAAATACAAAAAATTAGCCGGGCGTGGTGGCGGGCGCCTGTAGTCCCAGCTACTCGGAGAGGCTGAGGCAGGAGAATGGCGTGAACCCGGGAGGCGGAGCTTGCAGTGAGCCGAGATTGCACCACTGCACTCCAGCCTGGGCGACAGAGCGAGACTCCATCTCAAAAAAAAAAAAAAAAAAAAAAGAATACAATCTCAGCAGGGTGCAGTGGCTCACGCCTGTAATGCCAGCACTTTGGGAGGCCGAGGCAGGCAGATCACCTGACATCAGGAGTTTGAGACCAGCCTGGTCAACATGGTGAAACCCTGTCTGTACTAAAAATACAAAAATTAGCCTGGTGTGGTGGTGCACGCCTGTAGTCCCAGCTACTCGGGAGGCTGAGGCACGAGAATCACTTGAACCCAGGAGGCACAGGTTGCAGTGAGCCAAGATCGTGCCACTGCCCTCCAGCCTGGGCGACAGAGTGAGACTCTGTCTCAAAAAAAAAAAAAGAATACAATCGGCCGGGCACAGTGGCTCACACCTGTAATCCCAGCACTTTGGGAGGCCGAGGTGGGTGGATCACAAGGTCAGAAGATCGAGACTAGCCAAGACCATCCTGGCTAACACAGTGAAACCCCGTCTTTACCAAAACTACAAAAACAAAATTAGCCGGGCGTGGTGGCGGGCGCCTGTAGTCCCAGCTACTCAGGAGGCTGAGGCAGGAGAATGGTGTGAACCCGAAAGGTGGAGCTTGCAGTGAGCCAAGATCGAGCCACTGCACTCCAGCCTGGGCAACAGAGCGAGACTCCAAAAAAAAAAAAAAAAGAAAAGAATACAATCTCCAACTTCCTCTTAGGTTTCTCTTGTCACCAGGCATTGTGTTGCATGCTTCGTTCCCACTGTCTTATTTCCCCCAACAAGAAGGCATTTCCCCAAAGAGTGGGCTTTTTGGTCCCTTTTCTCAGCTGAGGCAACTAAGGCTCAGAGATGGTTTGCCACTGACTCAATACCACACAGCAAGAAGCAGTAGAGCCAAGATTCCGACCCAGTCTTTCTCCCTGTGTCTTTCACTGTAAATACACACATGCGCCCCAGGAACTCACACTGCCGTCCCACCACCTCCAGCAGCCCCTGGGCTCAAGGCCCTGTCTCTTTCAGACCTGGGTGCTCTGGAAACACTGCAAAGACTGTGTTCAGGTCCAGACCAACTTCACTAGGTAAGACTTCCTCCCTCCCAAACCCTCTGGCCTCTCTGTCCTCCCCACCACTTCCCTGGTCAGGGTGGCCCTGGGGCTATAGGTTAGTCTGGGATGTGTCCTAGGTGGCCCCAGGGCTGCCTCTTGTGTCCTAGTGCCAGCGTGACACTAGGGAGTGAGTGGTTGGGAGTGAGTGGTTGCCCCACCAACAGCGGATGGTGAGGGTTTGGCGCCTGGGGAGCCGGCCAGGGTGTGTGAGAAGAGTGTGGCATTTCCCCCAGGTGTGGCCTGATGCTGACCCTGGCCACAAACCTGCTGCTGTGGGTTCTGGCCGTTACCAATGACTCCATGCACCGAGAGATCGAAGCTGAGCTTGGCGTCCTCATGGAAAAATCCACAGGTATGGAAAGGAGACCAGGTCTTCCTTGCCCTGAAACACACAAACACACACACACACACACACATACACGCTACACTCTCTAAAACAGATGAGGCTCAGTAGGTCTATAGAGTTGGGAGCAAACTCTAGAGGCCAGATTAGGAATCAACAGAAAACTGAAGTTTGCCAGTGGTCCTCATGCCGCCCCATCAGGTGCTGACACCCTGCACCCAACTCCAGGTGTCCAGCCAGCCATCAGCAAGCCAGCCACTGATCCTGGCCCAGCTAGCCACTAAGTCCTTCAGGTATGCACCCCACCCATGCTATTTGCATTTTACTTGCAAGCAACTCAACAGCCTCCAGGGCTCAAACGAATATCTTCCTAGTACAATTTCAGGTGCCTGGCCTTATCAATCAGGTAGGACGGAAGATTTCTGGGCAGAAAAAAACTCCCAAGATTGTCCCACATGCCTCACCTCCTATCCTAGAGGCTGCATCCCATACCCTACATGGGAACACTGCTCTGTGGGATTGAGCCACACCTGTATGTACATGCCCCACCCCACCCCAGGTGGCATCACCATCACGCCCTGCAGCCCAGCCCTCCCAGCACATCCACACATTCACATACCCGCTGCATCAGTCACGACACTCCTGTGTACTGTGAGCATTCTATATACTCTGCTTGCGTTTCTCAGAAAAGCTGTGCAAAGAGAGAATTTTTGCCAAGTGACATCATGGATTTTGATATTATAAAGTAATTCAAGGCTTGGCACAGTGGCTTACGCCTATAATCCCAGCACTCTGGGAGGCCGAGGCAGGCAGATCACCTGAGGTCCGGAGTTTGAAACCAGCCTAGCGAACATGGCGAAACCCCGTCTCTACTAAAAATACAAAAATTACCCAGGCATGGTTGTGTGTGCCTGTAATCCCAGCTACTCGGGAGGCTGAGGCAGGAGAATCACTTGAACCCGGGAAGCAGAGGTTGCAGTGAGCTGAGATCGCGCCATTGCACTCCAGCCTGTGTGACAAGAGTGAAACTGTCATAAAATAAAATAAGATTCAAGCATTACAAATGAGTAGAAGAACAAGACATACCCATCACCTAGGCATAATAATTATTAACATTTGGCCATATTTATATATTTTTAATTTTTGCTGAAGTACTTAAATTACAGAAATCATGACATTATATCTCAAAATATTTCAGTATGCATCTTTTTTTCTTTTTCTTTCTCTTTTTTTCTTTTTGAGACAGGGTCCCGCTCTGTCACCCAGGCTGGAGTGCAGTAGTGCAATCATAGCTCACTACGGTTTCAAACTTCTGGGCTCAAGCGATCCTCCCACCTCAGCCTCCTGAGTAGCTGGGACTACAGGCACATGCCAGCACACCCAGCTGATTTTTAAAATTTTTGTAGAGATGGAGTCTCACAAAAAAATGTCTGAGCCCAGACTTGTCTCAAACTACTGGGTTCAAGTAATCCTCCCTCCTCAGCCTCCCGAAGTGCTGGGATTATAGGCATGAGCCACCATGCCGGACCCAATGTGCATCTCTTTAAAAAGAGACGTATTCCCCCACATGACCACAATGCTAATACAATTGTTAACAAAATCCTTTAACTTCATTCTGTCCTCTAAATCAATCTATATCCCACTTTCTCCAGTTAGCCCCAGAAATGTCTTTTACAGATGGTTGGTTCAAACATGCAATGCATTTGGTTAAGTCTAAATTGGTGTTTTCCCACTGACCTTGAGACTTGTCAGGTTGCTTCCTCCTGGCAGTGTTTAACTCGCATCCCTCTCCCCTACTTTTCCTTGGAATTGGAAGTATGGGCAAAATCTTGATTAGATTCAGGTTAGATATTTTCGGCCCCAGCTTCTTCCAGGTGATGCTGTGTGCTCTGAAGGACAGCGATGGCAAGGTACTAATGACTGATGACCTGACACTGAGTGCTGATAAGGCCGATCGCTGGGTTCCACTGTCACAGCCACGGGTTTTCCCTTGAGCCCAGGAAGTAATCTGTGGAGGTGACATTTGGCACCAGAGACATCATGTGAGGGTTTTTGGGGTTTCGGTTTTTGGTTTATTTGAGACACAGTCTCACTCTGTCACCCAGAGTGGAATGCAGTCGTGGGAACACAGCTCACTGCAGCCTCAACCTCCCAGGCTCAAGTGATCCTCCCACCTCAGCCTCCCAAATAGCTGGGACTACAGGCATGTGCCACCTGGCTAATTTTTGTTTGTTTGTTTGTTTTTGTTTTTTGCTTTTTGTTTTTGAGATGGAGTTTCGCTCTGTCACCCAGGCTGGAGTGCAATGGCACAATCTTGGCTCACTGCAACCTCCGCCTCCCGGGCTCAAGCCATTCTTCTGCCTCAGCCTCCTGAGTAGCTGGGATTACAGGCACGTGCCACCATACCCAGCTAATTTTTGTATTTTTAGTAGAGACAGGGTTTCACCATGTTGCCCAGGCTAGTCTTGAACTCCTGACCTCAGGTGATCCACCTGCCTCAGCCTCCCAAAGTGTTGGAATTACAGACATGAGCCACTGCACCCGGCCATGTTTTTTATGAGACAAGTTCTCACCATCTTACCCAAGTCGATCTTGAACTCCTGAGCTCAAGCAGTCTTCCTGCCTTGGCCTCCCAAAGTGCTGGGATTACAGGCATGAGCCACTGTGCCTGGCTGGCATCATGTTTTTAATGCTTTGCATAAGCTTGGCATCTGAAGTCTTCAATTCCTTTGAAAAAGAATGACCATTCTGTGAGATTTGTGATTTCTTTGCCTGTGCCTCAGTTTCCACATCTGTAAAATGAGCGGCTGGGTCTTTTTCAGCTCTGGTATTGCAGGGAATGGGAGGTATCTGTGTAGCCAGTTTCCTCAGAGCAGGGCCTGCCTGAATGTCTGTCCCTCCCACCCTGCCCCCCTCCCAGGCAATGAGACCAACACCTGTCTGTGCCTCAATGCCACCGCGTGTGAAGCTTTCCGGAGGGGCTTCCTGATGCTCTACCCCTTCAGTACTGAGTACTGCCTCATCTGCTGTTCTGTGCTGTTTGTCATGTGGAAGAACGTGGGCCGCCGCGTGGCACCCCACATAGGTGCCCACCCTGGCACCACAGCCTTCCACCTGCACGGGGCCATCTTCGGGCCGCTGCTGGGCCTGCTGGTGCTGTTGGCAGGTGTGTGCGTCTTTGTGCTCTTCCAAATCGAGGCCAGTGGCCCTGCCATTGCTTGCCAGTACTTCACCCTCTACTATGCCTTCTATGTGGCTGTGCTGCCCACCATGAGTCTGGCGTGCCTGGCGGGCACAGCCATACACGGGCTGGAGGAGCGAGAGCTGGACACAGTCAAGAACCCTACCCGCAGCCTGGATGTGGTGCTGCTGATGGGTGCTGCACTGGGCCAGATGGGCATCGCCTATTTCTCCATTGTGGCCATTGTGGCCAAGCGCCCACATGAGCTGCTCAACCGCCTCATCCTGGCCTACTCGCTGCTGCTCATCCTGCAGCACATCGCTCAGAACCTCTTCATCATCGAGGGCCTGCACCGGTGCCCACTGTGGGAGGCAGTTCCCGAGGGCCTGGCAGGAAAGCAGGAAGCTGAGCCTCCCCGCAGAGGCTCCCTGCTAGAGCTGGGCCAGGGCCTGCAGCGGGCCTCACTGGCCTACATCCACACCTACAGCCACCTCAACTGGAAGCGGCGGGCACTCAAGGAGATCTCACTCTTCCTCATCATCTGCAATATCACAGTAAGTGGCTGGGCTAAGGGGCCTGGGGGGTAGAGGTGGCCAGGCAGACCCAGAAAGCCTCACTCAGGAAGGGATGGATCAAGGACACATCTTTTTTCATCTAGCTTGATGCTGCTTAAGCGTGTCCCCCCAGTTCCCTACAGGGTGCCTGGCCTGAGTGAATGTGCCAAGCACTTGGCTAAGCGCTCTTCACAAACAAATATGTAAGACTTCCGCTCTCCAGAAACTTCCTGTCTAGTTGGGAAGACACCACTGAATTCATCATCCCTGGATTCAGTCAAAGGAAGAGATCAGGAAGCACCTGATTTTCTAAGACACTCCTAGTGGAAGATGTTGATAATGGTTGCCCAGCTTCTGGTGGAAGTCCCAGGTACACCTTTCCATGCAATATCTCTATACTTCATTGAATCATCACAGTAACTCCATGCAACAGACACTATTGCTGTCCCTTTTCACAGAGGAGGAAACTAAGGCTTAGGTTATTGGACCTGCCCAAGTACCCACAGCCTGTAAGTGGCAGGGCTGGGACAACTCAGGGTTGTTTGACTCCAAGCACTCAATGCACTGAAAACATACCCCAGAAATGAAACCTCCGTTCCAGGCAGAGAACAAATTGGCTCTAAAGTGCATTAGGAGCTCAGCAAAGGAACTGTGGGCCTGCGTAGCCAAGGAAGGCTTCGTGAAGGTTTGATCTGAGCCTTGAGGAATGGGTAGAATTTGGACAGGAAGGTAGGAGGGGGCAGGGGGTCATAACTAGCAGAAATGACAGGGCACAGTGGCTCACACCTGTAATCCCAGCACTTTGGGAGGCTGATGGAGGAGGATCCCTTGAGCCCAGGAGTTTAAGACCAACCTGGGCAACACGGGGAGACCCTGTCTCTACAAAAAAAAATTTTTTAATTAGTCTGGGCACGGTGGCTCATGCCTGTAAGCCCAGCACTTTGGGAGGCTGAGGTGAGTGGATCACTTGAGGCCAGGAGTTGGAGACCAGCCTGGGCAACATGGTAAACCCCATCAGTACTAAAAATACAAAAATTAGCCAGGCATGGTGGTGCACACCTGTAATTCCAGCTACTCAGGAGGCTGAGGCACGAGAATTGCTTGAACCCAGGAGGCAGAGGTTGCAGTGAGCCGAGATCGTGCCACTGCACTCCAGCCTGGGTGACAGAGTGAGACTCTGTCTCTTAAAAAATAGTAATAATAAAAATAAAAATTAGCCAGGCATGATGGTGCATGCCTGTAGTCCCAGCTACTTGGGAGGCTGAGGTGGGAGGATCACTTGAGCCCGGGAGGTTGAGGCTGCAGTGAGCTGTGATCCTGCCACGGCACTCCAGCCTGAGTGACAGAGTGAGATCTGTCTCAAAAAAATAAATAATAAAAATAAAAAGTAGCTAGCCGAGGAGTGAAGCCCGAGCTCAGGGTACAGGGTGGGGATGCCCAGCTTGACAGAGCAGGTGGCGCGCTGAGAATTCCTGCTTCTCCCCACACGTGGCGGCAGCCTGGGGTCTCCTGACCCATCTGAAGTTCAGGCTGGCCACAGGCAAGCTCACGGAGATGGCTGGGGATGGCTAAGGCCTTCTGCACTACGGCGCGACAGATCTGGGGGAAAGAAGAGCTCATGCTGAAAGCCCAAGGGTTAGAAGAAGATTGAGTGGGAGGTGGGGGTGGCACTGGAGGGGCTGCAGGTTTGGGGGCTGCCTCCCCTGAACTGAGTGCCTTGGGACACAGGAGAGCCCTTCCCTAACTCAGCACATCCTCTCCCCCAGCTGTGGATGATGCCTGCATTTGGCATACACCCAGAGTTTGAGAACGGGCTAGAAAAGGATTTCTACGGCTACCAGATATGGTTCGCCATCGTCAACTTCGGCCTGCCTCTGGGGGTCTTCTACCGCATGCATTCTGTGGGAGGCCTGGTGGAGGTCTACCTGGGGGCCTGAGGCTCCCCACCCCCAGCAGAACCTCCAAGTGCCAAGGCGGGGAAGATGGCAGCCCAGACTCTGAGCAGATGCCTCGTTCTGAGGTGCGGAGACCAGCCTGAGGCTCCCAAGGCCTCCTGCTCCCCAGAGCCTCACTGAAGGGGAGGGCACTGCCTAGAGCCAGAGGCCAAGGGCAGGGGCCTGGACACTGAGCTGCTGATGCCCATGGCCAGGCCTGGGCACATGCCCGCCCCCTGCCTTCCCACCACAATCCGCAAGCCAAGGGTGCACCCCAGGAGACTGGCAGGGGCCCCCTCATGGCTACTCTCTGGGAGGGTCAGACCTACATGACCAAGTCTGGGGAGCTTGGCGAGGGGCGCCCCTCTCCAGCCAGGCCTCAGGGGTCTGCCCGCTCTGCTGCGAGAAGAGCACCTGGTCCAAGTGTGGCTCTGGACATCCTCAGAGCTCCGAGCTCCGAGCTGGGAGGCCAGCTCCTTTCCCCACACACCTGTCTCCTAATGAGCTCATTCATTAGCTGCCAGGCAGGGTTCAACAGCTCTCTCCTGCAGCATAAACCCTATTTGTTTGATCGATTGCATTCAGGCTCGTGGCATTTGTTCCCAGGGACAGAACTGCTCCTCCGGACATGGTGGGAAGGAATGATCCTTTTGAGAAGGGCTGTGGGGCTGGGACAGTCATGCTTCTGGGCCAGGAGGGGTCTAACCCAGTTCTTCCTTGGTCTGATCCAGGGGAAGAGGTGGGAGAGACAAGTCCGGGCTCGTGTCTCTCCACCCCCACCCCTCCCCAGCACACCCTCTCTCTAGGACAGAGCCCCCGGTGACATTCTGCAGCTGGCTCACCATGCAGGCTGTGGCCCCTGGCTGCTGGTCCCAGGCCTGGCTGATCTGAGCCATCAGGTGGGGCAGGAATGGAAGAGAAAGGACAGGTATGGCAGGCCATCCATCTCCCTGAGCCCAGTGCAAACAGTGGGCTCTGCCTGGGGCGAGGCCAGAGAGGGCAGCCCTGGCCCTGCAGGTGAGGCTCTGCCCTCCTCCTCACCCACCCCCACCGAAGTGAATCACTAGCAAGCATAGCCCTCCCAGCGCTGTCTCAGTGGCTGCCTGGGGAGGCCCCATGGCCTCTCCTGCGGGCTCTTTCTCTGGACGGCAACAGCCCAGGGACCCAAACCCTAGGTTTGACAGACAGGGTCTGATCCTGCTTTCCCACCCAAGAAAATAACAAATGCTGGTTCCCAGTCATGCACTGGGGGCCCTCTGGGTTGCAGAGTCCCCAGCTCCCCTGAAGACAACAGCCACACCTGGCCCCTCGCCTCAACCACAGTCAGAACGTGGAGCAGGAGGTTTTATTGTAAAGAGGCCGATTGTACAGAGCAAAGATTGTTCTGACACGGGGGGGCTGGGGGGCAGGACCCAGAGGCCAGAGCTGGGGGAGGGATGAGGGGTGGCATCGCCCCATCCAGGCAGTGGGCAGGGCAGGGAGGACTAAACGGCTGCCCCCCAGTTCCCTTCCCTGCCCCTCATTACTGGGTAAGAGGGAGCCAGGCTATTTCCACGGACCCAGGAGAATACAGCAGGAGACCCTCACCACCCCACACCATGCCCCAAGGATACGGGAGGTGCCCCGGTCTGGCTTTTGAAGTCGGCCAGCTCCCAGCCTCCTCGAGGAGCAGCCGGGCCACACCTTTTTCCCCTGGAGCCTGGAACAGCTGGCTTTGGGTTAGGAGGCTGGAAGCACCCCCTCACCCTGCCCAGGCACCTCAAGGGACAGCCTGTGGTTCCCTGGTCAAACCCCTTAGGGCACAGTGACCCAGTGGCGTCTGCCTCTGGGGCTGGGTAGCACAGGAGTGGGTGGGCACTGAGGGGACAGCACTGAGCCAGGTCTTAAAGGGGGAGTCCGAGTGTTGGGGGCAGTGGTCTCTGGTGGGGGCGTAGCCCCGGAGATGGGGCTCCTGTGAGTCCAGCCTAGGGGTTGAGGGGGATCGGAGCCGGTCCACATTGTCCTGGCCACAGGGGTCTCTAGGGCCTGACACTCAGGGCCACTCTGCCTGTTCCAGGCCCTGATCGTGGTAATTTAAAGCTCAGAATGGTGGATGGGGGAAGCCTCAGGGACCACGGCCCTGCCTTCCCGTAGACTGAGCCCCTCGCCGGCTTCATCCTCACACCCGCTGTATCTCAAACAGCTTCACGTCGGTGTCGTACCAGACAGGGGGGTCCACATTCCTGTGGAGGAAATGGGGTTACCCAGGTGCTGGGGCACCTTGCAGACAAGGCACCAGGAGGAGCTGGGCGGCAGGAATGGCCAAGCCAACCCTTTCCATCCCGATGTCCCACCCTGGGCAGCGGGTGCCACCCTCAACCAGACAAGGCCGCCTTAGTTGGCTGTCTTGACATGAAGTCCACAATGGGTGGTGGGGCCCAGAGCTGAGGTCCCTGTTGAGCCCCGCTGGGCAGGCTCTCAGGCAGACCCCACCCCAACCCCCGGGGCCCACCTCAGATAGATGACGCCCCACATGTAGGTGCGGAACCACATGGCAGTGCCCGAGTTGGCCTGGTACTTGCGGATGAGGATGGGGTGGGGCACGGGCAGCAGCCCCACCAGGGTGCCATGCTGCAGGAACCGCAGGATCTCAGACTCATCCGTCAGGCCCCTGCGGGGAGAGGGGTGTCTCCAGCACACTCACGTGGTCCAGGGGAGCACGGGGCTCCCCCTGGCCCCCCAGGACCCATGTTTCCCATCACACGCCTACCTAAGCCTAGGCTGGCCCCGCCCAGAGCCCACCTGCCCACACCCCGGCCCCGCCCACAACCCCCGGCCCTGCCGGCGCCCGACTCACTTGTCAATGCAGATCTTCTCCACCTGCGGAACCAGCACCTGCAGCAGCCTCATGATGGTCTGTAGCGGCAGCTTTGACTTCCAGGAGAGGACCTGGCGAGGGACGGGGTTCCCGGGGCTGAGAAAGCAGCCCCCGGAGGCTGCGGGGCAAGCCTGACCCTGACCCGGAACCACAGGCTCCCCAAGGCAGAAAGTACCCGTGCTCCCTGCAGCACGAGCCTGGCACCAAGCGGGACCCGGGAACAGTTAATCCTTATTGATGGCAAGCGCCATGGCCCCGCGTTAAGCCGGGGCTGTGCCACGTGCCTCTCGGGAGACTGTCGCCTTCAGCCCTCACAACAGCGTGGTCGGGCAGGGACGGTAATTATCCCTGCCCCAGAGCAACTTGCGTGATCTCAGGAGACACAGGGCGTGGGGATGAGATTCAGGGGAGGAAGTCGGAAAGTGATTTATTAAGGAAGAGAGCACTGTGGGCACCTGGAGCTTAATCCTGCTGGGGACTCGCAACAATGTAGACAGAGGAAGCAACCCAGCCAGAGAGGCTGAACACGTGGGATGTCACCAGCCGGAAGGACCCACCCAGAGCCAGGCTTCTATGCTAGGGTCCTTTGATTCGAACACATTGCCATCCTCACTGAGCTTCCCTGGGCCAGGGAGCCTCAACCCAGCTCCCACCCCAGTACCATCTGCCCAAACCCCAGCCCCCGCTCGCCTGGCACAGGGTCCCTCACCCACTCTGGTGTTGGGCTCCACTGCCCACTGGCTGATGAGCTGGATGGTCGCCGCTGCTCCCTCCATGCCTGGCTGGGCTCCTGGCCCCCAGAAAGGAACAGGGGTGAGAGATGGCGGGGGTGGTTGAGGGGTGGAGTTGGGGGGCAATGAGCCCTCTCCACTGGCAGCTGGAAATCCCACAAAGGGGAAGGCCCAGCCCGGCAGCCTTTGCCCCAGGCCCTAGGCCCAGCCCAACCTAGTGACAGGTTTAAGGCCAGCTCAGATAAGGCGGAGGGATGAGAAGTCTGAAGGCCAAGGGCTTCGCCGGGACCAGTAAACAAGGGAGGGATCTGTGAAAGGCCACCACCCCCAAGGGAGTCAGCAGCGCTGACCCTAATGCCCTGGGCACTGGGTACCTGCCCCTCTGCTGCAGGTGACCCCAGAGTGCCCCGGCCCAGCCCCCACTGCAGAGGCCAGGGAGGAAGGGAAGGGCCAGCCACGCCTGGCTCCAGGAGTCCCCGTCACCCACCCCCTTGGCCGGGCTGCCATCCTCCGAGCTCTGCTGGGGCTCAGGCTCCAGGGACCGCAAGGTGCCATCCTCTGACACCTGGGACTTCTCAGTCAGCTTGTCAATGCCTGGGCAGGGCACAGGTGGGAGTGAGGACCCCCTTCCACGGTGTCCCTTCTAGCCCTTCCTCCACCCACTTTTTTATTTTTATTTGTTTTACTCCTGCTTCCCTCTGGAACCTCCACCAGCTCTAGAGGCAGCGTCTGATCACTGCAACGCCCTCTCCTGTAACCATCCCTCCAGAGTCTACACTTGCCCTGAGGCTCTGCCCCCAACACCAAGCTACACATGCTAAGCCCACCCAGCACCCTCCCCCCATCCCTGTTGCCCAGCCCCATCCCCTCAGCTTCCATACATAAGCCATGCTCTTTGCCAGAGATGGGGGTGACACCCCGAGACCATGTCTGTCCCCCAGCCACACCGGTATCCACACTCCTGTCCCATCCACTAGCACCAGACCTGGAGTAGCCACCAGGCTGGTCTTGAGGGTGCCTGGCTCTGCAGGGGCAGCGGGGCGGGAGCCCTCCATGGAGGTGCCCTCCTGGGAGCCGGTGCGAGACAAGGGCTCGGGTGTCCGCCGGCGCCGCTGCAGGGCCTTGTGAATGGTGGGCGGGTCCACGGGCAGGTTGGCCAGCTGGTGGAAGACGCTGCGCTTGCGGATGATGGCGTAGACCAGGTTGGAGTTGCCTGTGGGCAGGGAGCATGCCTCGCCTCAGGGAGGCCCCCTCCAGCTCCCCCCGTCCAATCTGGGTGGGCTTTCTGGAAGGGGGAGTTTGGAGGACAGGAGGGTGTCTGCCCATGGGGTTGGAGATGAGGGAGCCCAAGAGAGGGTGCTGGGGCAGGTCTGGCACCGGCTGTGTGTGCCCACTATGGCTATCCCAGAATGTTAGGCCTGAGCACCTCACAACACCCCCACCCCAATGCCTTCAAGTTCCTTCCACAACCCAGCACTAAACGGCTAACACCTGGCAAAAAGGGCAGGCCCCAGCATGGCAGTGTCCACGTCAGGCCAGCTGTTAAATATTCTGACTCTCCCCCTCCAAGCAAGGTGGCCAGGAGAAGTCACAGAGGATCCGTCCATCCCCCAACGCTGACTTCTCCCAGCTCTCAGGCCCCAGTCCCCATCTCTGGTCCTGCCTCATGCCATACTCTTCACTTTCAGTTCCACATCCCACCCCAGGGCCTTTGCACGTGCTGTCTCTTGCCCCACCTTACCCCTATTTCTCCCTCAGAGATCACTGCAAATTTGTCCGACTTTGGAAATAGCAATGATAAAAACTGATCATTTTTAAGTTGCCAGGCACTGTGCTAAGTGCCTTCTGGGGATTATTTTGCCCAATCTTCCCAACACCTTCTGAGACCGGGACCCCTAGAACCATTGTTATGAGCACCTTACAGATGAAGGAACTGAGGCTCGGAGAGGTCAGGTGACGTGCCCCGGTCACAGGGCTAATGAGTGGCAAGGCTTGAAGTGACAGCAGGCAACCGGGTGTCTGTGACACTGGGCAGACGGGCTGCTAAGATACCCATCAGGGTCTTACTACTCTGTACTTTCCTTTCATCACATTTCAGGCCAGATGTGGTGGCTCATGCCTGTTATCCCAGCACTTTGGGAGGCCAAGGCAGACAGATTGCTTGTTTCTACTAAAAATACAAAAAATTAGCTAGGTATGGTGGGGGGTGCCTGTAATCCCAGCTACTTGGGAGGCTGAGACAAGAGAATTGCATGAACCTCGGAGACAGATGTTGCAGTGAGCCAAGATCGCGCCACTGCACTCCAGCCTGGGCGACAGAGTGAGATGCCGTCGGAAAAAAAAAAAAAAAAATCAGATGCCCATCATCTGTTTGAAGCCTCCTTCCCTGCCTCCATCCCCAGCTGTGAGCTCCACAGGGCAAGAAGCAAAGCTTTGTTCCCCACTGTATCCCCTGCACCCAGGTACACTATAGATGCTCAATAAATGTACACTGAATGAATGAACCGGGGGCAGAAGGCAAGCAGGCCAGCACCTCCCAGAGGCCACCTCCTGGGCTGTGCCCTCCTTATGTAGGAAGGAGGCCCACTGGCCACCCTGATCACCAGAGCCTCAGGCTGGTGCCTCACCATCAAACTGGTACTGGATAATGTTGTTGAAGACCTCCAGGAGGAAGAAGACCAGGTGGTGGTTCTGGGCAGCAGAGAAGAGGAACCAGGCGGTGGAGAAGGCCTCCAGCAGGTGCAGCAACTTGTTGGCGGTCACCATGGACAGGCTCTTGAGGTAGGGGGACACTGTAGGGGAGGGGTCAGCTCACTCCTGGGCCCCCCACCCAAGCCATCCCTGGGCCAGGGTGGAACGACAGGCTCCTGCTCCCAATCCCTCCCTGCCCCCTGCAGAGCCAGGAAGACCAAGGCCCAAGAGGCTGAATCCACACTGGCCATACTGTGTGCAGAGTCCTGGGAGGCAGTTAGGCCCCACCCTCACCCCTCGACCATGAGGACAGCTGTCCTGCTTACAAAGCCATACACATCCCACCCATGCCAGTCCCCCCCAATACCACGAGGGAGGCAGGACACAGACAAGATCATCCCCATTTTACAGATAGGGAAACTGAGGCTCAGAGAAGGTTGTAAACTTGGCCAAAGTTCCCCAGTAATGAAATGATCGGGCAAGGATACAAATTCAAGACTTTAAATCTTTCTAGAACGTCAAGCTGCCACGTCACTAGAGATGTATTTTGGGGCCCAACCCTGGGGGCACGCCCAGCCTGAAGTTCCATGCTGATCTGAACACTTCCTTGTCTTGTGTCATTTTCCCTCACTAGGCTGAGGGCTCCACAGGGCAGGGACCGGGCCTGTCTTGGTCACAAATGTGTTCTCGGAACCAGCTCAGTTAAGATTTGTGAGATGGAGCCAGAGAGTGAACCAGGAGGGGAAGGGACAGTCCTGGCCCCAAAGCTCACAGCCCAGCTAGAGGCCTCTACCACCCCACACTACCCACCCTGCAGTCTAAGCCAGACCACAGACAGACAAGCCACCCCTAGCCACGACCATCCTCTCCAAAAGATGTTCACATTGAAGGCATTTTGCCCCAGCCCATGGCCACCTGCCTTGCTGGGTCCTGAACCCCAGGGAGCCTGGGTCCTTTTGCTTCCTCTCCCCAGCAGCTGTGTGCAGTTCTTGCTGGGTGGGGGTAGGGGCTGGACAGGGAGGACAGAGGCAGAAAGGGTGGGGCTTCCACATCCCCATCCTATGTGACTACAATTGTCCAAACCTGCACTGCCCAATACAGTGGACATCAGCCATGTGTGGCCATTTCGTGCTTGAAATACAGCTAGTCCTAACACGTGTGCTGCACATATGAAACACACAAGAGGCCAGACACAGTGGCTCACACCTATATAATCCCAGCACTTTGGGACGCTGAGGCAGGAGGATCGTTTGAGCTCAGGAGTTCAAGACAAGCCTGGGAAACATAGTGAGATCCCATCACTATAATTAGAAATAAAATGAAATATGGCCGGGTGTGGTGGTTCACGCCTGTAACCCCAGCGCTTTGGGAGGCCAAGGCAGGCAGACTGCTTGAGGCCAGGACTTCAAGACCAGCCTGGCCAACATGGCAAAACCCTGCCTCTACTAAAAATACAAAAAATAAAATAAAATAAAATAAAATTAGCCAGGTATGGTGGCACATGCTGTGATCCCAGCCACTTGGGAGGCTGAGGCATGAGAATCACTTGAACTTGGGAGGTTGCAGTGAATGGAGATTGTGCCACTGCACTCCAGCCTGGGCAACAGAGAGTGAGACTCTGTCTTAAAAATAAAAAATAAAATAAAATAAATAAATAAAGTAAAAATGTTATCGGACTACCAATGGCTCCCACAAACTGGTCTAAACTCCTTCAGATGTCAAAAAAAATTGTTAAAATTAAAAAAAAAAAAAAAAAAGGCCAGGCTCATGCCTGTAATCCCAGCACTTTGGGAGGCTGAGGTGGGCATATCATCTGAGGTCAGGAGTTCAAGACCAGCCTGGACAACATGGCAAAACCCCATCTCTATTAAAGATACAAAAATTAGCCAGGTGTGGTGGCACACACCTGTAATCCCACCTACTCAGGAGGCTGAGGCATGAGAATCACTTGAACCCAGGGGGCGGAGGTTGCAGTGAGCTGAGATGGTGCCACTGCACTCCAGCCTGGGTGACAAGACTGAGTGTGAGAAGGGAATATTAAATATCTCATTAGTAATTTTCATATCGGCTACATGTTGAGATGGTGATAGATAAAACATATTATTAAATTGTTGTCACCCTTTTTTTTTAATGTGGCTTCTATGAAGGGTACACAAGTTTGCGTTCTTTCTGTGGGCTGGAGGGGCTTGCAAGCCGGAGCAGGTGGCAGGTTGGCCTGTGGCCTGACACCACCTGGTGGTGAGCGCAGGGAGTGCAAGCTCCGGGCCCCTACCGTTGACCACGATGGTGAGCAGGCAGTCGAAGAGGGGCTGCAGCCGCTGGTGCCCGCTGGTGATGATCTTGTGGAACACCTGTGCCAGGAGGGACAGGGGCACCGTGAGGTCCCCACTGCCTCCAGACTCAGCCAAGAGGACACCGCCCCTGCACCTCCTGGGCCCAGCCGCACAAGCCCCCTCACCACAATGAGCAGGTCGGCGTGGGTCCCCGTGAAGACTGGGATGTCCATGGGCACGCGGATCGAGTAGGGCTTGTTCAGCCGCACCCCGAAGTTCCGCTCCCCGCTCAGAAGCAGCAAGATGAAGACGCCAATGTGCATCAGGCCCACCCGAGCTGCGGCAGGTGGCGTGGGAGGGGTCACTCAGGTGGGAGGGGGAAGGAGGGGCCCAGGCAGGGACCATTTTGGGGGCCTCCCTCCTGGGAGGTCAGAGTGCCAGGCCTGAGCTCCTGGGAGGCAGGGCAGAGGGCCAGCCCTCCGCCTCGCTGCCAGGAAAGCCCCCAGCATCCCACCCCACCCTGGTCTTACACTGATCGGCCCGGGCATCGTTGAGGAAGAAGAGGATGGGGACAAGGATGTCTAGGACGTCGCTGCTCTTCAGCACGAAGAAGAGGAATTTCTAGGGGTGCGGGGAGGGGCCAAGTGGGCTGAGTTCGAGGGAGGGGCAGCTCTGCCCCACCCCCCTCAGTCTGACACTGTCCCTGCCCCTGGGCTATTGGGGCAGCTGCTCTCCATCTCCCTGCAGGGCCCCTCGAGGCTGGCCCACCTTGTTGAAGTCGCAGAGCTTCCAGAAGAGAACTAGCAGCTCCTGGTGGAACTGGATCTTCTTGGTGGAGTTAGGCAGGTAGGTCTGGAGCAGGGGGTTGGACAGCAGCCGGGCTATACCCTTGAGGATGAACTGGAAGTCCTGGGGGTGAGGACAGAGCAGGGGGTCTGTCCAGCCCAATCCCTGCAGCTCCAGCTTCCCAGCCCAGGCCCCCAACAAATGCCCCCTCCATCCCCCAGAGCCAGATCCCACCTCCAGAGCCAGAGGGCCCAGATGCTATCAGCCATAGCTGTCCTGGGGCAACGCCTCAGGACATGGAGTCCCTCATAGGCGCGGACAGCCCTGGTGCCTCCAGCAGACTGCAGACTCTCTGTCCTCGGGCTGTGTGCCCCCTGAGCAAGGCTGCTGCCCTCAGTGAACTCCCACACATGCACGCCCTCAGCCTCGTCCCTGCCCACCTTGGACTCACGGTTGACAGGTTCCATCCTTCTACCCCTCCCCAAAATACTCCATCACCCCATCACACTCGAGAAGCATTCCACTGTTCTGTCATTTACTGAGGCCTGCCACCAGCTGGGGTGAGAAGGCAGCTAGGGTCCTGTGTTTTAGCTGCAGAAGTTAGAACTCTGGGAGTTCAAGCACCTTCCCACCAAGATCACAAGACGCATGAACTGGAACTGCCTGGCCTGAAGCCCTTGTCTACTGTCATTCCCCTCTCTCCCCACCACCTCTGAAATGACATCAGCTGCCTCCTCCTAGAAGCCTTCCCAGTTACCTCTACCCAGGTGAGGCCATCAGCCCTTCCTGCATCTTGAAACCCTCGCAGTCCTGCCACTATTTCACCTGGGGTGGCCCCAGCCCACAGAGAGCATGGTTCCTTCGTGGAGGGTTCAGGATCCCCCATATCCCTGTCTCACTTGCATTCCCCCGCACCCTGCAAAGCCACTGTGGGGACTGGACTTGCCTCTTCACGATGGATGCGGGACAGGTAGTTCACAAACAGGTTCTCAGGGCCTGGAGGCTGCCAAGAGGAGAAGCCCCTGGTGAGCAGGCGCCCTCCCCACAACCCGCGGCCCTGGCAGCTATCCCTTCCACGCTCCCATCCTTACATCGGAATCATCCATGGCGGTACCAGTGGTGGTGCCGTCCACAGTGGGGCTGGCACTGCTGGCACTGTCGTGGTCCAAAGTGACAATGAGCACCTGGGCAGCCTCCTCCACCAGGGGTTCCCGGTAGTCAGAGAAGAGCAGGTGGTTGTAGGGGATCCCGTAGCCCACAGGGTCATAGGCACACACGGTGTTGAGGAGGGAGGTGAAGAGGGGCAGGGCATGTCTGCAGCAGGAGAGGGGACAAGGCTGCAGAGGCTCCACTGGGGCCCGGCCCCCTGGCCACACCTCTCTGGCCACATGAGAAGGTCAGCCTCATTCAACAAGCATTTTAGCGCCAGGCCAGGGAGTGGCTTGGAAAGAGTGGGTGGGGGAAGCCCAGAGCCATGATTAGGACACATTCATACCCCTTAGGGTCTTAAGGGGCAGATACCCTCCCTCGGGGCCTCAGAGATGGGATTGGAGGCCCGTGGAGAAGGTGGGCTTCCCCTCAGGGAGCAGAGCCCAGGCTCAGCCAACCAGCTCCCAGGCCAAAGAATGACTCCACTCAGACTCAAGAGATGTCAGGGTTCAAGCTGCTCATCTTACAGATGAGGAAGCTGAGACCCAGAGAGGTTAAGTGAGGGACAAAGGGTGGCAGTTTGCCTGATAAGGCTGGTGAGAAAGAAAACTCTGGCCAGCCTCTGACCGTGGCTAGTGGAGGGGGTCGCCTGGCTCCCTTCTCTTCTGGAGTAGGGTGGAAGGTTGAACAGAAGGCTAGGAAACCTGAATAAGGTGTGTCACGTAGGGACCAGAGTCTGGAAGGCGGAGGTTGACCACCACCTGCCGGGCACAGACCCTATGCGGCCAACACAGCTCCCAGTGGGAGCTACCTGCTCAGATACTCAACCCTGCCACGTGGCACATGTGACACCCTCCCCCTACCCCGTGCTCACGTGTCCCCCACAGTCCATGAGTGCCCCATGTGGGCTGGGCCTCCCTGCCCTTCTGGGTATTTGTCACGCACACACCCCAACCCGGTCTCTAAGCTGCAGAGTCCCACACAGCAGCCTCAAGCCACAAGAGGCTGTCGAGCCCTTGGAATGTGGCTGATCGGAACCGAGACCTGCTATAAGTGCAAAATACACACTGGATTTTGAAAACTTAGTATGAAAAGGGGGGTGTCAAACAGCTCAATAATGTTGTATACTGATTCCATGTTAAATGCTAAAGTTTGGGGTATATTGGGTCATATGAAATATATTAATTAATTTTATTTATTTATTTATTTTTTAATGGAGTTTCACTCTGTCACCCAGGCTGGAGTGCAATGGCGCGATCTCGGCTCACTATAACTTCCGCCTCTCGGGTTCAAGTGATTTTCGTGCCTCAGCCTCCCGAGTAGCTGGGATTACAGGCGCCCGCCACCAGACCCAGCTAATTTTTGTATTTTTAGTAGAGACAGGGTTTCACCATGTTGGCCAGGCTGGTCTCAAACTCCTGAGCTCAGGTGATCTGCCCACGTGGGCCTCCCAAAGTGCTGGGATTACAGGTGTGAGCCACCGCGCCTGGCCCAATTTTACTTTTTAACTTTTTTAATTTTAAAACTGCACTCGTGGTTTGCATCCTATTTCTACTGGACAGGCGGCTGTTGATGGAGGACCCAGGGACGGATCACTGAGGGGCCCCCAGATTCTGTCCTGTCGAGGACTCCAAGAAGAGACTGAAGGGGCTGGTGTAAGGTGTGGCTGGTAAGTTAAAGTTCATTACCACCAGGGGGCAGCACCTCCCCTCAAACGAGACCCAGGGCTGGCGAATGGACTCAGCTCTGGGTTGCCTGGAGTAAGAGGGAAGAGACGGCAGAAAGGACAGGGGCTCTCACCTGTTCTCCGTGGAACAAAAGAATTGAACCCATGGGTTGGTGCTGCCACTTTCCGGAGCTGGGGGCAGGTACATGGCCTCGGAGAAGCATGTCAGCAGCAGTTTCAGCAGCTCCATCCTTAGCGGGGGAAGGGGGAGGGCACCTTGGGATCCCAGTCCCCTCTTGGAGGTGCCGCCCACCCAGCCCAGCGCCCCAGCCCAGGTCAATGGAAGGAAGTGACCCCCGTTGACCCCTGTAAGGTCAAGGTCGGGTCACAGGTTAGGACAGTCTTCTGGGGAGACCCCATGGGCTCTCTCTGAGCTGTGCAGGGGTCCGGCCCGGGGTCCAGCTGCATCGAGGGCTCTGGGCCTGGGCAAAGCTCACCGGTTCATATCGTGGATGTAGTTAGGCTGGGGGGAGTGAGCGAAGCCCACACCAGCCTCCCAGATGTATTCACAGCTGTCCAGGGAGTGGACGTCCTCCGCCGCATCCTGGGGACAGGGCCAGGAGGAGGCCAGGTTAGGAGGTCAAGAGGTGAACAGCAGCCTGGGTCAGAACCCAGCCACGACGAGCCTCGCACAGTTCCATGGGGCAGAGACCCCCAATTCTCCTAAAGACAGGTCCTCAAAATGGCCCGGCCCTCATGCACAAGGGCAGGAGTGAAAGCTCATTTCTCTTCCATCTCACACTGGTTCTTTCACTTGCTCAGTCCAGTTTGGGACAGGGAGAGAGGGAGGGAGGGGCAGGGGATTGGGTGCCCCGGGTCTGGGGGTGCGCAGAGAACATTCAAGGTGAAGTCCATGCCACCATAGGAAGCAAGAGGGCCAGGCCTCCTGTGTCTCAGCCCCGCACCCCTGGGTAGGCAAAGACAATGGGTGTCTGTGCCCAGCCATCCAAACGCAACAGGCAGGGCCAGCCCCAGCTGGCTTCCCTCCAGCTGTACCAGCCGCCACCCAGGCCTACACGTGCCAGGCAGCTCAGCTCTCCTGGAGCCCCCCGGCCCCCAGTGCAATCCGCCCAAGGGAACTTCAACTGGGCTGGCCCCAACACAGGACCAGAGCCTGCTCGGCCTGGGGGTGTGGGCTGGGGGACACTCACCACAGTGCTCCTCCGGTGGCTCTGGACCGTGAAGTCCGGGCAGAAGAGCAGGTCGGCAATGGCCAGGAGCAGGGACTCAGCCAGGGGCCTGGCATTCTCATCATCCTCTTCCTGCTGGGGACACAGCACCCACAGGCTGCCTCAGTGATAGCTGGCCAGGAAGAGGTGGCCCAGGGCTTGGGGGGTGGTGGGGGACAGGGGCTGAGCCCAGGCGGTCACCCCATGGGCAGAGGAATGAAGGGACAGGAAGTGGACTCCTGGTTGCCCCAAACCTCCCAAGGCAGAAGTGGGGCAGAGCAGCGAGCCGGGCCAGGAACAGCGAAGGAACCTCCCCTACTGACTGGAGGGGGCCCGGGCAGTGACCCCCAACATCAAGAGTCTCAGCCCTGCTAGGAATCGCTGTGTTGCATCCCTCGGCACCTCACCTGGAGATAAACCCAGGGCAGGTGTTGTGGGGGAGAGAGGACAGTATGGTCCCTCTCCGGACCTCAGAGGGCCCAGCTCCTCTGCCTCCACCTCTGCCCAGCGACCCCTGGCTCTCAGCTTCTCTCCATACCCTACTTCCTCCGGACTGTGGGCACAGAAACCCCCATGGGAGGGGAACTGAGGGCCCAAGGAGGTGGCGTTGAACACCATCCCTCAGCAGCACCCACTGGTCCCACCCCTGCACTTCCCAAATCCCAGAAGAGGCTTGGAGAAGCATGGCCGGCCCTGAAGGGCGCTCTCCCTGTGACACCAACTCTACCTCCCACCCAGCCCTGGCCAGGCCCACAGACCCCTCCTCGCCCTGCACCGGGCACTGTGGACCAGAAGAAGCCCCTCCAATCGGGGTCCTCAAAGATGTAGGGCAGCACACGGGTGAGTAGCCGGCTGCAGTTCAGGACGATCTGCTTCTCCTTCTCTGAGTGGCAGCCACTCTCGGCTCCCTGCACCAGCTTCTCAACGGCCTGTGGGGGCAGGCAGGAGCAGAGGGCAGGCTGGAAGGTGGGGAGAGGACCCTGGCACTTTGGGTCAGGGTGGGCACCCAGGCTGCAGAGGAGAAACAGTGGGGCCACAGGCAGAGGAGCCACCTGGAGTTGGGGTCGGCCAGCCTGGGGGGACTGGGACACAGGCCAGAGCAGCTTGGAGCATCAGGACAGCCAGGGCCCAGCTAGCCACTGGTTGGCTGAGGCCTTGCTAAGTGAGTCTCCCAGCCTCAGTTTCCCTATCTGTAAACTAGCGACACTGGCAGTACCCACCCCACAGAGGGAGCTAAATGAACTGATCTGTGGAAGGTGCTCAGTTAGATGTGGCCTGGAGGACTCCCCCATAAATGGCGGCTGCCATGGTCCCTCCGCCCAGCGAGGAGAACCACAGAGAGAGAAGTGGAAGAGCTGAGTGAGGCCACAGGGCTGCCTGCACCTGTGGGGCGGGAGGCCCTGGATGTGCCTGCCTTCTCCTGCTGTGGGCTGGGAGGGTGGAAGAGTGGCAGCGAGGGACTGGGCAGCCCTCACCTTGTAGCACAGGGTGGCCAAGTTGGAGGGTGACTCTTCCCGCACGGCCCGGATCTCTGCTGCCGGCACCAGTGCAAACACATCCTGCACCGAGGTAGCTGTGTCTGCCCAGAACTGGTCCCAAAAGGCATCATCGGTGGCTTCCACAGGCTGTGGGGGGACCAAGGGTCCAGAGTTATACAACTCCTGGCCAGAGGGCCCACAGTTTGCCCAACTTGTGGCCAGGAGAGACCCTGAGAGGGAAGCCAGAGTCCCCCTACCTGCTGGGGTCCCAGAGCCTTCCCACATGGGTGGGGGACATCCTTCAGCCACCACAACCCCTGGACAGCACAGTCAGGCTGGAGACACCAGGCGTGCATGGTCGGTGTCAGCTAGGCACAGAGTCAGCCAAAGCCCAACACCGCCCCTGAGGAGGTGTGTGACCCTGGTTAAGTCACCATCCTCCCCTGGCAAAGCAGGCTGACCTCCCTACCTGGGCACAGCCCCAGGCCACACCATTAGGTCAAATGCCCGGGGATCCAGGTCAAGACCGTGCCCTCTCTCCATGGGAAGAAGACAAAGGCGGCTTGTACTCTGTTTCCAGTCACCCACAATGCCTGCCACAGGCCTCCAGCCTCTGCCCTCTCACAGCACACCCAAAACAGCTGCCACATCTGGTGAATTCACCTCTGCGGCTCTCTGACCCCAACACGCCCCTCTCAGCGCCCACCTCCAGGGCTGCAACTCAGGCTGTCCTCGCCAGGGCTCCCACCTGCAAATCCACCTCCTTCAACCCTGCCTCTATGCTGCTGCCAACCCATGCACCAAGGTGGCATCCTGCATGCACCATAGCACTGCTGCCACAGGCACTGCTTCCTCACCCAGAGCCCTTCAGGGGCTCCCCACTGCCTCCCGGGACAAGTCCAAACCTCAGCCCAGCACTCAGCCAAGATCTCACAGAAACATGCCTTACATGGCCGAGCGCGGTGGCTTACGCCTGTAATCCCAGCACTTTGAGAGGCCGAGGCAGGCGGATCACAAGGTCAGGAGATCGAGACCAACCTGGCTAACACGGTGAAACCCCGTCTCTACCAAAAATACAAAAAAATTAGCCAGGCGTGGTGGCAGGCGCCTGTAGTCCCAGCTACTCGGCTGAGGCAGGAGAATGGCATGAACCCAGGAGGCGGATCTTGCAGTGAGCCAAGATCTCGCCACTGCACTCCAGCCTGGGCAACAGAGAGAGACTCCGTCTCAAAAAAAAAAAGAAAGAAACATGCCGTACACACGTGCACACAGACACACATGCATACACACGTGTATGTCATACATACACATACCTGCATTTACTATTCCAGGACTCCACCCTGCCATCTCTTCTCTTTACCTTCACCCAAGCTGTTCTCTCTTCCCCTCTTCCCCTTTTCCCCACAACAATGCATTCCAAAATCCATTCCCACGGAGGCAACAGGCCTTAAAAACACACATGCCCAGCCAGGCACAGTGGCTCATGCCTGTAATCCCAGCACTTTGGGAGGCTGAGGTGGGTGGATCACCTGATCAGGAGTTCGAGACCAGCCTGGCCAACATGGTGAAACCCTGTCTCTACTAAAAATACAAAAATTAGCAGGGCATGGTGGCAGGCGCCTGTAATCCCAGCTACTCGGGAAGCTGAGGCTGGAGAATCACTTGAACCCAGGAGGCAGAGGTTGCAGTGAGCCAAGATCATGCCACTGCACTCCAGCCCGGGCAACAAGAGCAAAACCCCATCTCAAAAAAAAAAAAGTACACAAGATATAAAACTTCCTCTAGGATGCTCACAATTCATGTTAAATTATAAATGAATAAAAGACTGGAAGAGTCTGGGTGAGGTGGCTCACGCCTGTAATCCCAACACTTTGGGAGGCTGAGGCGGGTGGATCACGAGGTCAGGAGTTCAAGACCAGCCTGGCCAAGATGGTGAAACCCCATCCGTACTAAAAATACTAAAACTAGCTGGGCATGGTGACGGGTGTCTGTAATCCCAGCTACTCAGGAGGCTGAGGCAGAGAATTGCTTGAACCCAGGAGGCGGAGGTCGCAGTGAGCCGAGATCACGCCACTGCATTCCAGCCTGGGTGACAGAGCGAGACTCTGTCTCAAAAAAAAAAAAAAAAAAGACTAGAAGAAAATGAACCAGAATGTTTGTAGCAACTCTCTCTCTGGGTGGTTTTATGTTTTTCTTTATGTTTTTCTATAAGAGCACGTTACTATTTTTTTTCCTTTTGAATGTTCATCTGTTAAGGGACCAGAGTGTCCAAGGCACGTGCACCTCCTCGGGCCCATCCCTTTACGGCTCCTTCTGAGTGTCACTTCCTGCAAGACACCTTCCTGCTTTCTCCAACACAGCTTTTTTCCTTCTCTGAAATCCTACGGCCAATAAAACCTGAGATCCCTGCTACCACCACAAGTCTGCACTTCATACACGTTACTTTATCTTCAGAAAAAAATATATATCTTATTTAAAAATAATTCTGGGGCCGGGTGTGGTGCTGGGATTACATGTCTGTAATCCCAGCACTTTGGGAGGCCAAGGTGGGAGAATTGCTTGAGCCCAGGAGTTCAAGACCAGCCTGGGCAACATGGCTTTTGTAGAGACCCTATCTCTACAAAAAATAAAAACAAATTCACCAGGTGGGCCTGCCCAACCTCTAAGGAGGCTGAGCTGGGAGGATCCCGTAAGCCCAGAAGGTCAAGGCTGCAGTGAGCTGTGATGGCACCACTGCATTCAAGCCCGGGCAACAGAGCAAGACTCTGTCTCAAAAAAGTAATAATGGCCAGGCGAAGTGGCTCACACCTGTAATCCCAGCACTTAGGGAGGCCAAGGCAGACGGATCACGAGGTCAGGAGTTCGAGACCACCCCGGCCAATGTGGTGAAACCCCGTCTCTACTAAAAATACAAAAATTAGATGGGTGTATGGCCAGGTGCGGTGGCTCAAGCCTGTAATCCCAGCACTTTGGGAGGCCGACGCAGGCGGATCACAAGGTCAGGAGATCGAGACCATCCTGGCTAACATGGTGAAACCCCATCTCTACTAAAAATACAAAAAAAATTAGCCGGGCGTGATGGCAGGCGCCTGTAGTCCCAGCTACGCGGGAGGCTGAGGCAGGAGAATGGCATGAACCCGGGAGGCGGAGCTTGCAGTGAGCCGAGATCGTGCCACTGTACTCCAGCCTGGGCGACAGAGCAAGACTCCGTCTCAAAAAAAAAAAAAAAAAAAGAAAAAATTAGATGGGTGTGGTGGTGCATGCCAGTAGTCCCAGCTACTCAGGAGGCTGAGGCAGAAGAATCACTTGAACTTGGGAGGCAAAGGTTGCAGTGAGCCAAGATCACACCGCTGCACTCCAGCCTGGGTGACAGAGCGAGACTCCATTTCAAAAATAATAATAATAATAGGCCAGGCGCGGTGGCTCACGCCTGTAATTCCAGCACTTTGGGAGGCCGAGGTGGGTGGATCACAAGGTCAGGAGTTTGAGACCAGCCTGGCCAATATGGTGAAACCCCTCTTTACTAAAAATACAAAAATTAGCTGGGCACGGTGGCTCACACCTGTAATCCCAACACTTTGGGAGGCTGACGCAGATGGATTGCTTGGGCCCAGGAGTTTGAGACCAGCCTGAACAACATGGCATAGAAATACCATCTCTACAAAAAAAAAAATCAAAAAAAATTAGCTGGGCATGGTGGCACACACCTGTCATGTCAGCTACTTGGGAGGCTGAGGTGGGAGGACTGCCTAAGCCCAGGGAGGTTGAAGCTGCAGTGAACCAGGATCGTACCACGGCACTCCAGCCTCGGTGACAGAGTGGCTCACATCTGTAATCCCAGTGCTTTGGGAGGCTGAGGCGGGAGGATCACTTGAGCCCAGAAGTTGGAGACCAGCCTGGGTAACATAGTGAGACCCTATCACTACAAAAAAAAAAAAGAAAAGAAAAAATTAGCCATGTGTAGTGGCACACACCTGTAGTCCCAGCCACTCAGGAGTCTGAGGCAGGAAGCTTGCTTGAGCCCAGGAGTTCAAGGCTGCAGTGAGCTATGATTGTGCCAATGTACTCCAGCGTGCATGACTGAGTGAGACCCTGTCCCTAAATATTTAATAATAATAATTCTGTTCTCTGAAGCTACTTCTAAGAAGCCTCCCAGAGCCCCAGGCTTGCTTGCTCCCACCTGGGAACCTCCAGCCCCACCCCTCCCCCCACCCTGCGTAGTTCCTGCCACCACAGTCCGAGTGCACGTGCCTTGAAGCCCCATCAGTCCCTGACCTTGCCGGTAAAGCATATGGCAGATATTCAGCCAATATTTGTTCCACTGAAGCTGCGCTCAGTCCTGGGGACCCCTTCAGCCTGGCCACAGAGCAGGGCTGAGCACCAGTGGAACTCTCCAAACTCAGAGTTGGGGTCACATGCCTCACCAAGGTCCAGGCATACCCCAGCCCACTCCCAGAGCAAACACCCCCACCCCACCCCAGGGAGCTGCAGGGTAACATGTGGCCATGACTCTCAGTCCCAGAACTGGTAGAGCGAGTTCTTCACTGGGGGAGAGGAACAAAGGCTAAAGGAGGGCCCTGGGGCTGGGGTTTGCTGGCCCTTGGGCCCTCAGCCAGAACAGCCCTCTGGCACTCCCTGGAGTGCAAGAACATGGCACCCCAGTCTGGGTGGCTTGGAGCCAGGGTGGGGTAAGGAAGGACATCCCAGGAAACCCACAGAGCCATCTGGGAGTGCCTCTGGGAAGCTGCCATCCCTGACACTTTTCCCACCTCCCAGGTAGCTACTACCCCCTTCAAAGGGCAGAAACTAAGCACAAGCGGGCATGACCTCATCAGGCGGCGTCACCGGGGGACTAAATCCAGAATGAAGGAAGAGACTTAATAGCCCATTCTGGAAGCAGAGGAGAGACCCCAGCCATGACAGATCCCAGCCTTGAACTTTAGCAACAGGACTTTGCCTCCCTGTTTCCTCAGCTTGGGCCTCCTCTCCTGGTCCCACTGTGGCTCGGACATTTGGATTTGGTGACCACCTGCCCAGGCCAAGCTGATACTACAGGCATTAGGGTCATTGAGGCCCCTTAGGCTTCTAATGGGAGAGACATGGCTCAGCGCCTGCCTCAATGACCCCAGTTGGCCTCCACCCAGCTCAAGGAAGCTTCTAATATCTGATCTTTTTTTTTTTTTTTTTTTTTTTTTTTTTTTTTGAGACGGATCTTGCTCTGTGCCCAGCTGGAGTGCAGTGGCGATCTCGCTCTGACTGCTCCGGTTACGCATTTCCTGCTCAGCCTCCGTAGCTGGATACGGCGCCCCCACACCCGGCTAATTTTTTTTTTTTTTAGTAGGTTTCACTGTTTAGCCAGGATGGTCTCATCTCCTGCCTCGTATCCCCCCTCGCCTCCAAGTCTGGATTCGCTTGCCCCGCCCCCTTTTTTTTTTTTTTGAGACCCAGTCTTGCTCTGTGGCCCACGCTGGAGTGCAGTGGCGCAATCTCGGCTCACTGCAAGCTCTGCCTCCGGGTTCACGCCATTCTCCTGCCTCAGCCTCCTCAGTAGCTGGGATTACAGGTGCCCGCCACCAGGCCCGGCTAATTTTTTCGTATTTTTTAGTAGAGACGGGGTTTCACCGTGTTAGCCGGGATGGTCTCGATCTCCTGACCTTGTGATCCGCCCGCCTCAGCCTCCCAAAGTGCTGGGATTACAGGCATGAGCCACCGCACCCGGCCAATATCTGATCTTTGAAGGAAGTGTTTTTTCTGGAGGTAGGCAGGCCCCTGCTGCTAGGGTCACAGAAACTGAGCTATCCTGTGAAAAACCAGGTATTCTTCTCTCCTTATTCTTTTTCTCTTGTTTGTTTTTGAGTCAGGGTCTTGCTCCGTTGCCCAGACTGGAGTGCAGTGGCACAATCATAGCTCACTGTAACCTCGAACTCCTGGGCTCAAGCAATCCTCCCATCTCAGCCTCCGAGTTGCTGGTACGACAGGGGCACCCCACCCAGCCCAGCTAATTTATTTTTATTTTTTTATTTTTTAGAGATAGGGTCTTGCTGTGTTGCCCAGGCTGGTCTCAAACTCCTGGGCTCAAGCAATCCTTCTGCCTCCACCTCCCAAAGTGCTGGGATTACAGCCATGAGCCACCACGCCTGGCCAAAATCAGATTTTTTTTTTTTTTTTTTTTTTTTTTTGAGGCAGAGTTTCGCTCTTGTTGCCCAAGCTAGAGGCATGATCTCAGCTCACCGCAACCTCCGCCTCCTGGGGTCAAGCGATTCTCCTGGCTCAGCCTCCCGAGTAGCTGGGAATACAGGCATGTGCCACCACGCCCGGCTAATTTTTGTATTTTTAGTAGAGATGGGGTTTCCCCATGTTGGTCAGGCTGGTCTCAAACTCCCAACCTCAGGTGATCCGCCCACCTCAGCCTCCCAAAGTGCTGGGATTACAGGCATGAGACACCACACCCGGCCCAAAATCAGATATTCTTAACCCAGCTTTTCCAGGGCCCTGCTCAGTCAGACCAGACCCCCACTCAGACCTGGGGGAGCAGTTGTATCTTTTGACTCTCAGGGTGTGCAAGGGGAAGGTCCCCTGGTACTCGAGCCTGCTAAGCCTGCTCTGGAGGACTGTGTCACCATGCATTCCCATGCACATACATGTATACACATGTAAACATGCACCCACCAGGTTCATCTGGCCTGCAGCAGAGAATTCCAAACAGGCAGGATCTGGGAGAGGGTTCCAGGTCTGGGAATGTCTCCCTCCAGAGCCCCACCTACTATGAGGAAGGGCCAGGAAACAGCCAAAGTGGCTGGCTCTCAGGACCAGGGTCAGGCCCGACCCAGGACTGGACCGTGGGGCAGGAAGAAAACAGGATGCACGGCAGGAAGGCGAGGAAGGTGGAGCAGCAGGGACACAGGCCCAGGCCACAGGAAAAGGTGCTAGTTCTGCCTGTCTACTGCCCAAGCCACACCCTGTAAGAGCCTGGAACCACATATCATCCTATGGACAACTGGCCTGAATCTCCTTGGGGACTCCAAGTGGTAAGATCAGTGATGATCATCTGGGTTCTGATCCTCACACCCAAGCTACCCAAGTCAGGTCAGTTACACACAGTCCAAGGCTTCAGCCACTGAGGGCATCTCCCCCCGGGCAGCCCAGGCCCCTGCCCGCCTACAGGACTCAGTGCTCTCCGGAAGGCTGGTCTGATCTGCAGCCTATCCAGGTTCTATTCCAAGCCTACTCAGTGTCCTCAGCTGGGAAACAGAACAGCACCATCTCAAGTGGCCCATCATAGGGCTGTAGCCAGGGAAAGACAGAGGGACACAGTATTTTGGGGAAAAGGCCTGAGCAGGTAGGAATCTAGGCCACTCCAGAGCCTTTGGTACCCTGCCGAGCTGGCCCCACTGGCCTGGCAAAGTACCCCAGCTGCCGAGCCCACAGCGCAATCCTCCAACAAGGTGTTTCTTCCCCAGGCAGGTAAACACGGGAGCCTCCCTTCCTCCCTGCCTCCCCGCTCCTCTCCCTGCAGCCCTACACTGAGGGGCTAGCCCACTTGCCACCTTCCCTGCCACCCACAGAACGAAAACCCCATCCTAAAAAAGCCAACCTCCAGAACGACCCAGGGGCCGTGGGGAGTGGAGAGAAGTGCGGTCTGGTTTCTATCAAGAACCTTTCAGCCGAGGTTGGACTATCCAGAGGCCCTGGGCATTTGCTGCGCACTTGACCCTTCCAGAGTTGGGAAAGGGGTGAGGGAGCAAGGTCTGGCCCCTGGAGCTGTGACCAGCTGGCTGTGGGAGCTGGCTTCCTCCATCCCACTCTAACCTCCAGCAGCAAGAGAGAGCCCTGGAGAGCAGGAGGTGAGGGGCCAGGAAAGAGGAAGTTCCCAGATGGCAGCAGGTCCTGAGTCCCCTGAAAATGGGGGACCTGCGGAGTCAAGGCTGAGCATCTCTGTGGCCACAGTGGCCTGGTTCAAAACGCCAGGAGAGAAGGGGTGGGCAGAGAAGCAGTCTTGCTGGGGCCAGGTGGTATAAGGAGGTGGCCATTGGGCCACTTGTGGACTCACGGGAGAGTTATGAGCATGGACTAGGCTGGAGGGTCCCTAGGCCCCTCACCAGCTGACTGAGGGCCATCCTGCGGGTCCCCATCCCTAAGCCAGAGAACAGAGCACACAGGCTAACAGCCTTTCCCTCGCAGGGCCTCAAGGAAAGGCCCCTGGAGAGGTCCCCAGCTGGGAGGCTGTGCTCAGTAGGCCTGGGGACAGGGCCCCTCGCCAGGCTGCCTCTCTGCCCGCCACTCTTTGCCTGTTCCCAGGAAGACCTGGGCCTTCCCTGCCCACGGGCATCAACCAGGGCCCAGCGAGGCCGCTGCCGCGCACACCAGCTGTTTCTCCTACCCCGGCGGACGCCAGCCAGGCTTTGTTTGCATTGAGTCAACCAGGACTGTGCGTCCGGGACCCGCGGGCAACGAGGGGCAGGGAGGGGAGCGGACGGTGGATGGGTGGGTGGGGGCGGCGGGAGGCTGGGGATGCGAGGCTGGGGTCGCCGCGGGGCGGGACAGGGGGCGGACAGCTGTGTCGCCGGTTCGGGGAGTAGGCACACGTCAGCCTAAGGTGGCAGCAGCGGCTTCGGGGAGAGGGGTGTTCTCAGGAGAGGAGGCTGAGGGTGGGAGACTAGGGCCAGGGGATGGAGCTTCGAGGTACAGGCCGCGGGGTCCCGTTCCGGCGCTGGCCTTGGCGTCACGCTCGGGACCCGCCCGTCCCCCCATCTCCCGGCGAGCCAAGTTCGCGTACCCCCGGCCCTGCCCAGCCCCCAGCCCCGCAGGTGGATGGGGAGGCCGGGGACCCTGTGGCGCACCTGCGTCTTGGTGGTGAGCTGGATCACCGCCTTCCGGAAGTTCAGCTTGGAGTCGGTCGACCCCATGTCTCTGGAGCCCGCTCCGGCCCGGCCCCCGCCCAGACTCCAGCCCGGCTCCGGCTTCGGCTCCGGCTTCAGCTCCGGCTCCAGCTCCGCGGCCCCCGCGGCCCTCGCAGGAGACAAGCGGCGCGCCCCGCCCCTGGCCCGCGTCGGCCCCGCCCCTCGCGGCACCGCCCCGAACGGCCCCGCCCCCGCGTGGCTCCGCCCCCTGCACCTGCCGCGCCCGCCGCCGAAGACCCGCGGAGTCCACGGTTCCAGCCCAGCGCCGCCTCACGCCGGGTGCCTCCTCAGCTCCCACCCGGAGCCTCGGCGCTCTTCCTTCTACGTCGGAGCATTGTACCCGCCTCCGCTGCTGCCACGCAGTCCCCAGGGCCCAAAACCCTCCTCGCAGCTCGTCCCCCGCCCCGGTCCTCACCCTTCATCCCTGCTCCTGCCCCGGGCCCACGTCTCAGCTGGCCCTCTCCATCCCACTTTTCTCCTTCTCAGTCTGTTTTTCCCATTCACGTTTTCTGAGCATCCACTCTCTTGGTTCCCCTTTTTCTGACCTGTCAAACCCACGTGTTCAGACAGTCCCGCAGGCCCTCGGTTATGAGCGAGAGAGGCGCTGACTCAGTTTCCCTACTCGAAGAAAGCAGCTCCTCGCCTTGATGAGAGCGAGAGTCCCTCGCGGTCCCGACCCCTCTCTAGCCACCAGATTCCCAGAGAATCCTTTGAGATTCATCCATTTCAACAAATGTGCTGAGGGTCTGGTATTTGCCAACTCTGTGTCAGGGACGGGGCGCAGCGGACATAAGTCGTACAGTCTGCTCTTTATGGGCGAGCAGCTAAGGAGAGGGATAAGGAAAGAAGTGGCCAGGGTACAGCCAAGTAAGGCTGTAATAGAGGCAGATTAATCATCAAAACAAGGTCGGGTGCGGTGGCTAACGCCTGTAATCCCAGCACTTTGGGAGGCCGAGGCAGGCAGATCACGAGGTCAGGAGTTCGAGACCAGCCTGGCCAACATGGTGAAGCCCCGTTTCTACTAAAAATACAAAAATTAGCTGGGCGTAGTGGCGTACGCCTGTAATCCCAGCTACTCTGGAGGCTGAAGTAGAAGAATTGCTTAAACCTGGGAGGCAAAGGTTGCAGTGAGCCGAGATCGCGCCACTGCACTCCAGCCTGGGCGACAGAGCAAGACTCCATCTCGGGGGAAAAAAACAAAACAAAACGACGATGACGATATCTCTAATAGCTACCTCTGAGATATTATTTTATCCCCATTTTACACTTGGGGAAAATGAGGCTTAAAGCATTTACTTGCCCAAAGCCACACAGGTAGTAAGGAGCTCATCCAAATGAGGCTGCGCTTTTTCCACAACATCATTTTGCAAGCTATGTCTGGAAGCTTCTGGAAATCTTGGATGCTTTTTTATTTTTTATTTTTTGAGATGGGGTTTCGCTCTGTCGCCCGCCCAGGCTGGAGTGCAGTGGCACAATCTCAGCTCACTGCAACCTCCACCTCCTGGGTTCAAGCAATTCTCTTGCCTCAGCCTCTCGAGTAGCAGGGACTACAGGGGCCCGCCACCACCCCCGGCTAATTTTTTTGTATTTTTATTAGAGACAGGGTTTCACCATGTTGTCCAGGCTGGTCTTGAACTCCTGACCTCAAATGATCTGCCTGCCTCGGCCTCCCAAAGTGCTGGGATCACAGGTGTGAGCCACCATGCCCAGCCCTATTATTTATTTATTTATTTATTTATTTATTTATTTATTTATTCATTCATGCATTCATTTTACAGACGAGGTTTCACTCTGCTGCCCAGGCTGGAGTGCAGGGGTGCAATCATAGCTCATTGCAGCCTCGAATGCTGGGGCTCAGGCAATCCTCCTGCTTCAGCCTGCTGAGTAGTTAGGACTACAGGTGCACACCACCATGCCCAGCTAATCCTTTTTTTCATTTTTTGTATAGACAGGATCTTGCTACATTGCCCAAGCTAATCCCCAACTCCCGGCCTCAAGGGATCCTCCCACCTCAGCCTCCCAAAGTGCTGGGATTACCGATGTAAGCCACCATGCCTGGCCCCTAGATGCTTCAAAAGGATGTGACATTCACTTAAAGAGGAATTCTACAAGTGAAAAATGAGGGGCGCGCCATCTGGGAGCAAAAGTGTGGCAGGGTGGAGCGGGTGTGGAGGGAAAGAGGAGTGCGAAGGGTGTCGCCATTTCACTGAACAAACAAACTCCATAGAGCAATCATAGGGTAGCTCTAGCCTTTCTCCAGAGGTGGGTTTTCCCCGCCCTGGGCAAAATCCTTGGCAGGTTTCATGGCTTTTCTAATCATTCCAAGATAATGAATGAATAGTTCCTTTATTTGGCATTAAAAAAAAATCCAGTCTATTCTACAAATCACTCAACCGCATTCCAGGCCAGAGTGACATTAAAAACTCTCAATCATAATCATTAGGGAAGTACAAATTGAAACCACAGTAAGATAACACTACATAGCTAGCACAATGACTTTCAAAAACTGGCAACATGCTAACAGTTTCTTTATTTCTTTATTTATTTTTATTTTTTTGAGACAGGGTCCCCCTCTGTCACCCAGACTGTGCAGTGGCATGATCACAGCTCACTGCACCCTCTACCTCCCAGGCTCAAGCAATCCTCCCACCTCAGCCTCCCAAGTAGCTGGCACTACAGGTGCACACCATGATGCCAGGCTAATTTTGTATTTTTTATACAGATGGGGTTTTGCCATGTGGCCCAGGCTGGTCTCAAACTCCTGAGCTCAAGCGACCCTCCCGCCTGGGCCTCCCAAAGTGTTGGGATTACAGGCAGGAGCCACCATGCTCAGCCTTTAAAAGGAAGAAAAAATAATAAAGGCAAGTGAAGGTATGAAGAAGGAGGAGGAGGAGGAGAAGGAGAAGAAAAGAATTGAGAACCCTTGCTAACCAGCCACTCCAGGTGAAATTTTGACCCCTTTGGTCTTGCCCATCACTCAGAGCCATTTCTGTGGTTTGCAACCAGGAACTCCAAGTGACATGGGAATATTACTGGATTTAATTGAGTCCACCCTCAATCAAATCTAGCCTCAGGGGTTCTTCCCCCACTCAGGTGGGCATTCTCCTCCATAGATCATCTTTTTTTCTTTTTTTTTTTTTTTTTTTTTTTGAGACGAAGTCTCACTCTGTCACCCAGGCTGGAGTGCAATGGTGCGATCTTGGCTCACTGCAACCTCCACCACCCAGGTTCAAGCAATTCTCCTGTCTCGGCCTCCCAAGTGGTTGGGACTACAGGTACATGCCACCATGCCCGGCTAATTTTTTTGTATTTTTAGTAGAGATGGAGTTTCACCGTGTTAGCCAGGATGGTCTCATCTCCTGACCTTCTGATCCACCCCCGTCAGCCTCCCAAAGTGCTGGGATTATAGGCGTAAGCCACCACACCCATCCCTTAGATCATCTTAATGCCAGGAAATCTTACAAGGTCTCTGTGCATTCACCCCACCATGGCATGGAAAAAAACATAACATTGTCCTGAGGAACTTGACCACTAACATACCTAAGTGGAAAAATACCCATTCATCCCTGACCATTGTTTACATTCTCTAAATTAAGCTTAACATCCTCCCTAGTTCCACCAGTAATCATGTTTTTAAAATGCTGTCGCCGGGCGCGGTGGCTCACGCCTATAATCCCAGCACTTTGGGAGGCCGAGGCGGGCGGATCACGAGGTCAGGAGATCGAGACCACGGTGAAACTCCGTCTCTACTAAAAATACAAAAAAATTAGCCGGGCGCAGTGGCGGGCGCCTGTAGTCCCAGCTACTTGGGAGGCTGAGGCAGGAGAATGGCGTGAACACGGGAGGTGGAGCTTGCAGTGAGCCGAGATGGTGCCACTGCACTCCAGCCTGGGTGACAGAGTGAGACTCTGTCTCAAAAAAAATAAAAAATAAAATAAAATAAAATGCTGTCAATTGTTTTCCAGTGATGCGTATTGATGCCTGTAGTGATTGGGCATTTGCTTTTAAATCTACTGCAGCAAAGAAAAACAATTCGTTCCACCATTGTGTCTACTTTTGTGTGTGTGTGAAAACTTTTATAGTAAACATTTTGAGAAATAAGTCTGGATGTATAAAGAAAAAATATTCTCGGCCGGGCACAGCGGCTCACGCCTGTAATCCCAGCACTTTGGGAAGCCAAGGTGGGCAGATCACGAGGTCAGGAGATCAAGACCATCCTGGCTAACAGGGTGAAACCCCGTCTCTACTAAAAAATAAAATAGCTGGGCGTGGTGGTGGGTGCCTGTAGTCCCAGCTATGCGGGAGGCTGAGGCAGGAGAATGGCGTGAACCCGGGAGGCAGAGCTTGCAGTGAGCCAAGATCGTGCCATTGCACTCCAGCCTGGGGGACAGAGTGAGACTCCGTCTCAAAAAAAAAAAAAGAAAAAACACACACACACACACACACATATACATATACTTACTAAATAAAACAGTTTAAAAAAATTTTTTTTTTGGGGGACGGAGTCTTGCTCTGTCGCCCAGGCTGGAGTGCAGTGGCGCAATCTCTGCTCACTGCAAGCTCCACCTCCCAGGTTCACGCCATTCTCCTGCCTCAGCCTCCCGAGTAGCTGGGACTACAGGTGCCCGCCACCATGCCCGGCTAATTTTTTGTATTTTTAGTAGAGACGGGGTTTCACCGTGTTAGCCAGGATGGTCTTGATCTCCTGACCTCGTGATCCGCCCACCTGGGCCTCCCAAAGTGCTGGGATTACAGGCGTGAGCCACGTATCCCTGATCAATTTGAGGGTTCCCTGGTAGGTTCTTCGCTGTGACGTCTCCATATAGAAACAATGTCCTGTTCTCCTTTATGTCCACCATAAAAGGAAGACTCACAGGTCTGTGGCTGTCATGGCCCTCCCTGGCACCCTTTTTCTGAGTTCAACCGTCAGTCATCCAACAAACATTTATTGAGGCCAGGTGCAGTGGCTCACACCTGTAATCCCAGCACTTTGGGAGGCTGAGGCAGGTGGATCACCTGAGGTCCTGAGTTTGAGACAGGCCGGGCCAACATGGTGAAACCCTGTCTCTACTAAAAATACAGAAATTTAGCTGGGCGTGGTGGTGGGCACCTGTAATCCTAGCTACTTGGGAGGCTGAGGCAGGAGAATCGCTTGAACTCAGGAGGTGGAGGTTGCAGCGATCCAAGATCACGCCATTGCACTCCAGCCTGGGCAACAAGAGCGAAACTCCATCTCAAAAAAAAAAAAAAAAAAAATTACTGAGCATCTGCTAGTAGCAGGTACCATTCAAGGGGCTAGTGCCTCAGCTACAAAGGCAAGTTTCTACTGTGGAGAGAGGGAGACACTGAGGGCAACAATACAGGCCATAGAGACTCACGGGGTCGAGAGAGGAAGTCTGTCCAGGGCCCTGGTGGAAACAGAGAAGGAAAGACTCGACAGAGTTGAGGAAGCCAGGCTGAGGCTGGAGGATGACAGAGGGTATCAGCCAAGGTCTCAACAGAAACACACGGAACAATGGAACATTCATACAGGGTAACCAAAGAGAGTTTATCAAGGGGCAATTTACAAAAAGAAGGGATGACAAAAAGGTCCATGGAGCACTCTGGGGCTGGAAGCAGTGGAGAACGTTGCCTGGACGGGGTCAGGGATGGAATGGTTGTCAGAACCTGGAGAAAGGCTGCTGCAGAAGAGGCCCAGCAGGAGATGAGGCCTCCCAGGGTCTGGAAGGGACGGAGCTGTGGAATACCCCACCTTTACTCCACTGCCCTCAAAATTCCTGCTGGCGCTTCCCATCAGATAAACCCACAGAAAACAAGACAGCAAGGGACCCCACAGAAGCTCAGCCTGCTGGGGCATGGAGCAGACTGCAAAAGATGGAAAGAGGTCTGAAGGGTAAAGAAAAAATTTCCAGGCCAGGCGCAGTGGCTCACACCTGTAATCCCAGGACTTTGGGAGGCTGAGGCTGCCGAATCACTGGAGGTCAGGAGTTCGAGACCAACCTTGCCAACATGGTGAAACCCTATCTCTACTAAAAATACAGAAAAAAAAATTAGCTGGGCATGGAGGCATGTGCCTGCAGTCTATGCTACTTGGGAGGCTGAAGCAGGAGAATCACTTGAACCCAGGAGGAGGATGTTGCAGTGAGATGAGATCATGCCACTGCAATCCAGCCTGGGTGACAGAACAAGACTCTGTCTAAAAAAAAAAAAAAAGAAAGAAAACAAATTTCCAGAATCTGGTTATTAGAGGGAGCAAGCAGAAAGAAGGCCCAGAAGTGAAGAGAGCCTGGCTCATCCAGAGAACAGAAACACCTGGTTGAGCCGGGCATGGTGGCACGCACCTATAATCCCAGCTGCTCAGAGGCTGCGGTGAGAAGATCATTTGAGCCCAGGAATTCAAGGCCAGCCTGGGCAACATAGTGAGACCTTGTCTCTACGAAAATTAAAATAAAATAATTAACCGGGCAAGGTGGCATGCACCTGTAGGCCCAGCTACTCAGGAGACTGAGGTCGGGGATGGTTTGAGGTCGGGGATGGTTTGAGTCCAGGTGTTCAAGGCTGTGGGGATCCATGATCACGCCACTATGCTCTAGCCTGGACCACGGAGTGAGACCTTGTCTCTAAATAAATACATAAATAAATAAGACCAGGTATAGTGGCTCATGCCTGTAATCCCAGAACTTTGGGAGGCTGAGATGAGAGGATTGCTTGAGGCCGGGACTTTGAGACCAGCCAGGGCAACATAGTGAGACCCTGTCTCTATTATAATATTTTTATTTTATTTATTTATTTTTTTTTTATTTTGAGACAGAGTCTCTCTCTGTCGCCCATGCTGGAGTGCAGTGGCGCTGTCCCAGCTCACTGCCATCTCCGCCTCCTGGGTTCACGCCATTCTCCTGCCTCAGCCTCCTCAGTAGCTGGGACTACAGGCGCCCGCCACCACACCCAGCTAGTTTTTTGTATTTTGTTTAGTAGAAATGGGGTTTCACCATGTTAGCCAGGATGGTCTCGATCTCCTGACCTCGTGATCCGCCCACCTCGGCCTCCCAAAGTGCTGGGATTACAGGCGTGAGCCACCGCGCCTGGCCTATTATAATATTTTTTAAAATCAAAAAAAGAGACAGGAGGGAGGGAGGGAAGAAGACAGACACCTGATTTGAGTGAAATGTAGAGAGACAGGAGATACGCTTGAAGTGGACCAGGAGCAGACCATAGAGGGCTGCATACATCCTGATAAGAGGCATTAATCTTATTCCATGAACAACAAAGAGCCTGAGAAGCAGGGGAGCGATGTCATGAGATATCATTAGATCTTAATGAAGCCATCCTGGCTGCAGCAGGAGAGAGAAATGACCTGAACATGGGGAATCCAGCTGGGAGGTGAGAGCTGATGAGGGCTGAACCAAAGCAGTCACAGGTGGATGGAGAGGAAGCAGGCAGATGGTATTGACGAGGTGGACTCTTGGAACTTGATTTTCTATCTCGTATGTGTTCTAGGTACCATTGCTGCATAACAACCTTTCCACCAAACTTGGTGTAAAACTATAACCATTTTATTATGTTCACAAATTCCATGGGTCAGGAATTCAGACAGGACTCAGCTGCAGTGGCTGGTCTGTGTTTCACAATGTCTGCGGTCTCAGCTGCAAACACCAGAATGGCTGGTGCTGGGGTTAACTTGGAACAGCTGGGGGCTGAAATCACCAGGTGGCTTTACTCATACATCTGATGCCTGAGTTGGCAGGACCCAAAGGCTGGGTTCAGCTGGGGCTGAAGACAGACACACCAACGCCTGACCTCTCCATGTGGCTTAGGCCTCTCTCAGCAAGGACACTGGGCTCTGTGAGGGAACACCCAAAAGATGCATATGAAAATAGGAGGGGGACACAGTAGCTCACACCTGTGATCCCAGCACTTTGGAAGGCCAAGGCCAGAGGATCGCTTGAGCCCAGGAATTCAAGACCAGCCTGGGCAACATAACAAGACTCCGTTTCTATAAAAAATAAAAGGCCGGGCGCGGTGGCTCATGCCTGTAATCCCAGCACTTTGGGAGCCCGAGGGGGGTGGGGGTTGGATCACAAGGTCAGGAGTTCAAGACCAGCCTGGCCAAGATGGCGAAACCCATCTCAACTAAAAATACAAAAATTAGCTGGTCGCGGTGGCAGGTGCCTGTAATCCCAGCTACTCGGGTTGGGGCGAGATCATGCAGCTACTTGGAAGGCTGAGGCAGGAGAATCACTTGAACCTGGGATGCGGAGGTTGCAGTGAGCCAAGATCGTGCCACTGCACTCCAGCCTTGGTGACGGAGTGAGACTCTGCCTCAAAAAAAAAAAAAAAAAAAAAAAAAAAAGTCTCTTTCCCTGAGAGATTTCCCAGCTCCACCATTGTTACTTCAGTCCCCCGTGTTCTTAACACTATTGTAAATATTTTTGCTTTTTTTTTTTTTTTTTTTTTTGAGACGGAGTCTTGCTCTGTTACCCAGGCTGGAGTCCAGTGGTGCCATCTCGGCTCACTGCAACCTCCGCCTCCTGGGTTCACACCATTCTCCTGCCTCAGCCTCCCGAGTAGCTGGGACTACAGGCACCCACCACCACGCCCGGCTAATTTTTTTTGTATTTTTAGTAGAGACAGGATTTCATCCTGTTAGCCTGGATGGTCTGGATCTCCTGACCTCGTGATCTGCCTGCCTCGGCCTCCCAAAATGCTGGAATTACAGGCATGGGCCATCGCGCCCAGCCTATTTTTGTCTTTTTAATTGTTTGATGTCTGTCTCTTCTTCTGAAATTCAAGCTTCCTGTGAGCAAGGACTGATTACATCTTGTTCTCTGTATCCTCAGCACTCAGCACCATGTCTAACACATCATAAATATTTATTGGATAAATGAATGACAGTAACTCCTGGGCTTCCAGCTTGGGTGATTACAGGAGGAGGAGCCCTTGATCGCCCACTTTAGTAAACAGGAATGACACATTTTGGCCAACTGTTTCTCAGATTTTTTTTTTTTTTTTTTTGAGATGGAGTCTGTCGCCCAGGCTGGAGTGCAATGGCACAATCTCGGCTCACTGCAACCTCCGCTTCCCGGGTTAAAGCGATTCTCCTGCCTCAACCTCCCAGGTAGGTGGGATTACAAGCTCTCACCACCATGCCCAGCCAATTTTTGTATTTTTAGTAGAGACGGGATTTCACCATGTCGCCCGGCTGATCTGGAACTCCTGACCTCGTGATCCACCTTCCTAGGCCTCTCCAAGTGCTAGGAATACAGGCGTGAGCCACCGCGCCTGGCAGATTCATCTTTGAATAGTTTTAGGAGTTTTTCAGGCAGGGCAGGTGGATCTGACCTGGGGCAAAGGGATAAGGAACGCTGTGAATTGTGGAGTTAGGGGGTCATTGGGAAGAAGGACGAAGAAGGAAGGCCAAGAAAAATGGCTTAGAACATTTCTTCATTCACTGGGAGACCTGCCATGTGCCAGCCAGAGTCCCTGACCTCAAGGAGTTCTCAGTCTGCCGGGAAGCAGAAGGGTCCCACGCAGAGGGCCTCCATGCTGTGACGCGGCTGTGCTAGAGGCGCGGGAGCCCAGGCAGCCCTCAGTGGGCAAATGCCCCTGGGGCTCCTCCCCAGGTCTCTTCTCCCAAGGCTGAGCCTTGACTGCAGGCTCCACCTGCCTCCCCAGCCAGAAAGGTAAAGTCCCTGCACTGGCATCCCCAGCCTGCCTTAGGAGCCCTGCCAGAGACGGGGTAGTGAGGGGCAAGGAATAGTTCCTCCAGGTGAAAACCGATCATAAGGCCCTAATAGTCACTGACTAGTGCTCGGCAGACCCCAGCGCTGATCTAAGGCCTGGGCGCGCATGAACTCGTCGTACCCTCCCAACCAGCCCAGGAGGTATCAGAGGAGTAAGGTTGGATATCATCAGCACAAGTCTCCTAAAGGTCACCCCACTGATGACAGGCCTGGAGGGTTCACACTGCAGAGATTTGAGGTAGACATATGGAGGCACTTCTGGACCACAAGAACCATGAGAATCTGAAATAATGTATCCTTCAGAGCACACGATTGTCTGGAACAAACTCAGGCGGTGCTGGGGGAGAGGGGGATGGGCAGCAGATGACCTCACTCACTCCAGTGTCCTGAGCGCCTTACCCCGCCAGGCGCTGACCTCAGACTGGCGGAGGGGACAGATGGGGCGAGATCATTCAGTACAGTGTGCGCCCAGCGCTGGAGCGAACGTGTCCGGGGACAGGGAGGGAGGCGCCGCTTGCAGGGGTGTGGGGACTCGAGGAAGGTTTGCAGGTGTCGCCCGATCCTTTAACCTCAACCCGAGACGCGCAGCGCGTGAGGTCGGTCGACGCCCTTCGCCTCCCGCAACGCCGCTGTGCGGTTGGGGGCGGTGCGGTCCCTCTGCCGCCCGCGCAGCCCGCGAGCCGTCACTTCCTGTGGGCTGGGCCGAGCCGGGCTGCGCGCGGAGGTGGGGGATGCAGGCTGGGGGTGAGCAGCAGCGATGGTGCCATCGGCTGTCGCATCGGCGTTCCCAGCCCCGCCCCGCGCCTAAGCGGCGCTCGCTGGGAGGGCCTGGCCATCTTCGCGCGGTGGCCGGGAGCTCCCGGGGTCCCCTGCCTGTGCCCCGTTCCCTCATCCAGGACCTGGGCTGGAGGTGCTAGGGAGCTCTGGGAGCCTGGGGTGCACGCAGGGAAGTGCTCTCGGCCGCCAGGGTCACAAGACTCCAGGGCTTCACAGTGCCCAAGGCTTGAGGGGCATCGAGCCCACCGGGGGTTCTTTGCCATCAGCGCCATGTTTTGATGCCCGCGGCAAGGAATACCACGAAATAGGTTTCCTGACACTCAGGTGAGGTGCCAAGTCCTGGGTTACCAAGGTCAGGTCAGGTAGTCTGTACTTGCCACCCCTGGGTGGGCTTTCCACCCTGCTTGACTACATCACAGGAAAAGGCTTGAAATGGATCCGGGGCTTGTTGAGCTGTAGCTCATGGAGGCTGAAGAATTTCCTCCTTGAAGGCAGACCTGATTTTCCTCCTCATGGAAGAGTTTAGGCCAGCCATAGGGAGTTTTTCTTCTAATTATTTTATTTTATTTTATTTATTTTATATGTTATGTTATGTTATGTTTGTTATGTTATGTTATGTTATGTTATTTTTGAGACAGAGTCTCACTCTGTTGCCCAGGCTGGAGTGCAGTGGGGCCATCTCAGCTCACTGCAACCTCTGCCTCCCAGGTTCAAATGATGCTCCTGCCTCAGCCTCCTGAGTAGCTGGGATTACAGGCGTGCACCACCACGCCCATCTAATTTTTGTATTTTTGGTAGAGATGGGGTTTCACTGTGTTGGCCAGGCTGGTCTAGAACTCCTGAGCTCAAGTGATCCGCCCGCCTCGGTCTCCCAAAGTGCTGGGATTACAGGCGTGAGCCACTGTGCCTGGCTTCTTCTTCTTTAGTAAGTAAACTATTTTATCAAAGTATAATGTATCTTCAGAATAATGCACACATCTTAAGTGTACAGGTGGGTGAATTTTCACAAAGTGAACACACCTGTGTAACCAGCACCCAGATCAGGAGATAGAATTCTCCCGAATGGGAGTTAGTGTTTAATGGTAGAGAGTTTCAGTTTTACAAGATGAAAATAGCTATGGAGATGGATGGTGGTGATAGTTGTACGTTATAAATGTATTGAATACCACTAAACTGTACACTCAAAAACGTTAAATGGTAAATCTTATGTGTATTTCGCCACAATTGTAGAAAAAAAAAATCAGCTAGGTGTGGTGGCACAAGCCTGCAGTCCCAGCCATTTAAGAGGCTAAAGCCCAAGACTTTGAGGTTACAGTGAGCTATGATTATGACACTGCACCCAGCCTGGGACCCCATCTCAAAAATAAGTTTAAAAAAGTTTAGAAAAAGATTCCCAGCAGCTTAGAATTCTCCACATGCCTTCCCAAAGCCAAACGCTATCTTGATTCATTTTGCCAGTTTTTAACTTTATTATTATTTATATTTTATAGAGACAGAAGTTGGCTGTGATGCTCAGGCTGGTCTCGAACTCCTGACCTCTAGTGATCCTCTTGCCTCACCCTTCCGAGTAGCTGGGATTCCAGACACATGAACTTTTTTTTTTTTTTGAGATGGAGTCTCGCTCTGTCGCCCAGGCTGGAGTGCAGTGACGCAATCTCAGCTCACTGCAAGCTCCACCTACCGGGTTCACACCATTCGCCTGCCTCAGCCTCCTGAGTAGCTGGGACTGCAGGTGCCTGCCACCACACCTGGCTAATTTTTTTTTTAATTTTTTTAGTCGAGACGGGGTTTCACCGTGTTAGCCGGGCTGGTCTCGATCTCCTGACCTCGTGATCCACCTGCCTCGGCCTCCCAAAGTGCTGAGATTACAGGAGTGAGCCACCACACCCAGCCATTAACTTTATATAAAATGGAATCGTGCAGTGCTGTGATAGAATCATAACCACCAAAGATAACCACATCCTAACCCCCAGAATCTCTGCCCAACATAAGAGACTTTGCAGATGTGATTTAGTTAAGGACATTGAGACAGGGAGATTATCCTGGATTATTCAGTGTGCCCAGTTTAAGCAGAAGAGTCCTTTATAAGAGGGAGGTGTAAAACGTAAGAGTGATGGGATGTGAAAAGGACTCCACCTTCTGTTGCTAACTTTGAAGATGGGCAAAGAGGCCATGAGCCAAGGACTATAGGTGGCCTCTAGAAGGTGCAAAAGACAAGGAAACAGATATTCCCCTGGAGCCTCCAGAAGGAACACAGCTTCTACCAATGCTTTGACTTTAGCCAGTGATCCTTGGCAGACTTCTACAGAATTGTAAAATCATAAATTTGTGTTGTTTCAAGCCATTAAATTTGGGGTCATTTGTTACAGAAGCAAGAAGAGACAAATACAGGTATTTACTCTTTGTGTCTGGCATCTTTCACTCAACTTTTTTTTTTTTAACCCAAGCCCATGACAGTAGATCATTGTATTTGTACTATATAACATTCCATTACATGAACATGCCACATATTCTTCGTCAACTGTTTTTTTTGTTTGTTTGTTTGTTTGTTTGTTTTTTGAGACAGAGTCTCACTGTTGCCCAGGCTGGAGTGCAGTGGCGCGATCTCGGCTCACTGCAGGCTCCGCCCCCCAGGGTTCACGCCATTCTCCTGCCTCAGCCTCCCGAGTAGCTGGGATTACAGGCGCCCACCACCTCGCCCAGCTAATTTTTTGTATTTTTAGTAGAGACGGGGTTTCACCGTGTTAGCCAGGATGGTCTCGATCTCCTGACCTTGTGATCCACCCGCCTCGGCCTCTCAAAGCGCTGGGATTACAGGCGTGAGCCACCGCGCCTGGCCCATCAACTGTTGATGGACATTTGTGTTGTTTCCAGTGTGGGCGCTTATGAATACTGTGGCTATGAACATTCTTGTACATGTCTTTGAGATAAGGTATGTACATATTTCTGTTGCACATATATAGGAATAGAATTGCTGGGTTATAGGGTATGCATGTATAGTGGCTGCTGTGATGCATCCCCAACTCTTTCAGAACAAAAGGACCTATTCCCTTAGCTGCTGGGAGGACCCCTGGCTGGCAGTCCCAGCTGCCAGGCCTCTGTGCAAACTAGTCTCAGCTGAAAAGAACTCATCTGGCCAACGTTACACATGCCTCCTAGGAACGACCTGCATCATTCAATGACTGGTTGATACGTAAGGGTGGGGGATATAAAGGCCCCCTCCCCCACTGATACTTGGAAGAGCTTTGAAGGGTCACCCCAGATTCAAAGTTCTTCAGGGATCAGAGGAGGCTTTTGCAGAGGTTGCATCCCAACCCAGCTTCTCCCTCACCAACCCTGCTTCCCTTCCTTTCCTGCAGGTTTTGATCATGAGAGCACTCCCTAGTCAACTTCCTTTCTTTTTTTTCCCTCTAATCCAATATGATTGATATCCCTAATCAACTTCCTGCATGCTAATCTCCATCTCAGGATCAGCTGCCTGGGAACACAACCTACAACAGCTTACGTTATTCAGCTTTCATGATTATCAACCAGTTTTTTTTTTTTCCGAAACGGAGTCTTGCTCTATCACCCAGGCTGGGTGCAGTGGCACAATCTCAGCTCACTGCAACTTCCACCCCCCAGGTTCAAGCGATTCTCCTGCCTCAGCCTCCCGAGTAGCTAGGACTACAGGCATGTGCCATCATGCCCAGCTAATTTTGTATTTTTAGTAGAGACGGGGTTTCACCATGTTTCCCAGGCTGGTCTTGAACTCCTGACCTCAAGTGATCCACCCGCTTTGGCCTCCCAAAGTGTTGGGATTACAGGCATGAGCCACCTCGCCCGGGCAGTTTTCTAAAGTGGTTGTCATCCTATGTATTCCCTCCAGCAGGGTGAGAGAGTTCCAGTTGCTCAAGGTTCTTGCCAACAGTAGGTATTTTTTGTCTTTTTTTTTTTTTAAACAGGGTCTTGCTCTGTCACCCAGGCTGGAGTGCAGTGGCATGACCACAGCTCCCTGCAGCCTCAACCTCCTAGGCTCAAGCAATTCTCCCACCTCAGTCTCCCAAAGTAGCTGGGACTACAGGCGTGTGTCACCATGCCCACCTACTTTTTATTTTTAAATTTTTTTTTAGAGATAGGATCTTGCTATGTTGCCCCGGCTGGTCTTGAACTCCAGGCTCAAGTGATCCTCCCAACCTCGGCCTCCCCAAAGTGCCGGGATTATAGGCATGAACCACCATGCCTGGCCTGTCTTTTTTTTTTTTTTTTCTAAAGCCACTCTGGTGATTGGGTAGTGATACCTCATTGTGGTTTTAATTTGCATTTTTCTGATGGCTAAAGAAGTTCAGTACCTTGTTGCATATTTATTGAGTTATTTGTTTATCCTCTTTAGTGAATTGCCTGGTCAAATCTTTTACCCACTTTTCTACTGGGTTGCGTGCCTTTTTCTTATGACTATGCAGATGTTCTTCCTATATTCTGGATACAAGTCATTCGTTGGATATATCATAACATTATTCAGAGATTCTCAACGGCACCAGCACATTAGGGTCCCAATAAAAATGAGTTACATGAATGCTTGAGTCCGAAAACTCCTCTAAGGAAAGAATGCTTGGACAGATGCAAGTGTGTATAGTTTTAATGGGTATAATTGGATATAGGATATGGGTCCCAAGGAAAGGAAAACAGAACCTTGAATGCAGGTAACACACCTTCAAACTTTGCCACTTTCGGCCTGTGGTTTCTAGCCACAGGCACTTAAACACGCAAGTTCCCAAAGGCAACTGTAAATTAGTATTCATTCGTTCAAAGAATGTCGATGGAAGGTATAAATGACCAGCATGTTGTTTGTTTTTTGTTTGTTTGTTTGTTTTTTAAGGCAGAGTCTCCCTCTGTCGCCCAGGCTGGAGTGCAGTGGCGCTATCTTGGCTCACTGCAACCTCTGCCTCCAGGGTTCAATCGATTCTCCTGCCTCAGCCTCCCAAATAGGCATGCGCCACCATGCCCGGCTAATTTTTGTATTTTTAATGGAGACGGGGTTTCCGCCATGTTGGCCAGGCTGGTCTCGAAACCCCTGACCTCAGGCGATCTGCCCGCCTTGGCCTCCCAAGGTGCTGGGATTACAGGAGTCAGGCATCGCGCCCGACTGGTGAGCAGCCTGTTCTAGGAGGTGAGTAGCCAGCTGTGAAAGACAATATTCTTGCTTCCAGGAGATCTAGGAGAGACGACAACTTCTAAAATAACATAATTTTAGACATGAGATATAAACTGAATCGGTCGTGGGGGGAAGTAGGACGAAAGGGTTGATCGAGCAATTCCCAGACCAAGACACCAGGAGGGTCCCGCCCTCTGCCCCGCCTCCAGCTTTGCATACACCTCCTGATTGGCCGGCGGCGGCAGGCCCCACCCCGCGGAGCAGGGCACCGCAAGCTGCAGGCGGGCTCCGCCAAGATGCAGCGGCGGCTCCGGGTGTCGCCGGGCTGGCTAGGGGCAGCGCCGACCCGAGCCGGGCAGGGGGCGCCCGTCACGGCACCCGCGCGCTCCTAGCGCCCCAGACCTGCCTGCGGGCCCGGATCCTCCTTGACACTGTCCCGCCCGCCGTCCCCGCCCCTCCAGCCTTTGTGTCGCCGCCGCCCGGTGCCCCCGGCTCTGCGGGACCCCGGCCGGGCCGGACCCTGGCAAAGCGCCAGGCCCCGCGTGGGCTCCCGGCGAGCGGCTGATGGCGAGGGGGCGCGGCGCGGGCTCTGTAGCCCGAGTTCCCGACGCTGGAGGCCCGGCCCGCCTCCGCCGCATTGTCCCGGGCCGCGCGCCCCGGCCCTGAGCTGCGCCGCCGCAGCACCCGCCCGCAGCCCGCGTGGCCATGCGGAGAGCCGCCGGGATGGAGGATTTCTCCGCGGAGGAAGAGGAGCCCTGGTACGACCAGCAGGACCTGGAGCAGGGTGAGCGCGGGGACGACGGGGGCAGGAAGGCGGGGAGCGCCCGGTGACCCCTGTCCGCTTCTCCATTGTTGGGCGCTATCACCCCGGGAGGGGCTGGGCTGGACCGGGCGCGCCCGACTCGAAGGAGCGACGCGTCTGGAGAACCGGGACGTGGAGAGAGGGGGCGCTGCCAGAGAAGACGCGGACCGGACGGGTGGAGACCTGCAAAAGTGGGGGGCGGGGGGCGGTCTTCCTATTTTCCCAGACGACGGAGAATCCGTCATCCAGCTCGCCCACCCCGTTCTGGAGGCAGCAACTGCCCAGCCGCCCCTGGTATTGTTACGGGGCCTGAGCGCTGGCTAGGAGTCTTCCGAGGCCGGGAGGCGGCTCCTTCGTCATGTTTTGCTGGGAGGGTGGCCTGTGTGTAGAGGGAAGTTATCTCACGCCAAATCCAGCAGCACCCGTCCCTGCCAGGATTTATGAGCTCTAAGACTCCTAGAAAGTTTCCCTAACTCGCTTCCTACTCAGGGAGAAGTGGTACTGGGTCTTTGCTGGTGACGAAGCAGAAAGTCAAGTCTCCCATCTGCCTTCGAGAGTCAGAAGTCGCTTAGCCCTCCCCTGCCCGGTCCCCTTGCAAATGGCTCATGGTTTGGAGGGGGTCAGGTTCGAGAATCCCGGCCAGTGTGCCAGACGAGAGACTGAATAAAGAGGGATACACCTCCGCTGCCCCCAGTTGCCATCTGAGGGCAGAAAGGGCGACTGGAAGGGGGTTAGAAGCTGGTGATGAGGTGGCCGAAGTGACATCACTGGGAGTGGGGGGCGGGGCTGTTGGGACAGGAAGGAGGAGGAGGCCTGCTGGAGTGGAGTCAGTTCTATCCTCTCCTCCCCTAAGATGCGTCCTTCTTGGATGGTGAGAGCTGGAAGGGGTGAGGAAACATGTCCAGGGGGAAGTGACCTTCCCATGGCCTCCAGCAAGCTGGGGGGTGTGGACACAAGTCTGCTGCAGTTTGTGCCATAGTGGCCTGCTGTGGCGTGCTCACACCCTGGTCTCCATCCGCAAGGCTCCAGAGGGCTGGCTTTGCCCTGATGTGCAGCAGCTACCCTGATCCTGAAGCCCCTGACCTACTTCCCCACATGGCCAAGATTGGCTGGCAGATGAGGCTCTGTCCTTGTGCTGAGGACAAGGGTTAATCATAGCCTCAGGGGGACCAGGGTGGGACTGGGGATGCTGGACTAGGCCCTGCCAGGGTCTGTGCCCTGGACTCTAGCCTCAGCCTCCTTGCCTGGAATGAGATACAGCTCCCCTCAAACACACATACACACACACACCCACACATTGTGACAACCCCCTCTCCCATCCTGGGCAGTAAATTTTTCCATGAACACCTATTAGGCTCCCCTTAAGTACCAGACACCATCCTGGGAGCTGGGAATAGTCACAGCCCTGACCCTGAACGTATACCCTGGCAGGTGAAGGAGGCAGGTTTGTAACTAAGTGTAGGTGGCACAGTGTTTTTTTTCTTTTTTCTTTTTATTTATGTATTTATTTTGAGACAGAGTCTCCCTCTGTCACCCAGGTTAGAGTGTAATGGTGCGATCTCAGCTCACTGCAACCTCCATCTCCCGGGTTCAAGTGATTCTCCTGACTCAGCCTCCTGAGTAGCTGGGACCACACCCAGCCAATTTTTGTACTTTTAGTAGAGACAGGGTTTCGCCATGTTGGCCAGGCTGGTCTCAAACTCCTGACCTCAAATGATCCACCCGCCTTGGCCTCCCAAAGTGCTGGGATTATAGGCGTGAACCACCGCGCCCGGCTGGTGGCACAGTATTATGGGCAGTGGGGAGGGCTTCCTGGAAGAGCCAGGCTTAGAAAGAAAGATTGGAAACAGTTCTTGAGAAGACGGTTTTCAGGGAGGCCGATGCTAATATTGTTGCTGTCTCACTTAATTCCTGCACCCCTAATGAAGGCTTCGGCACTGTTCCTGGCCCAGAAATGGGAAAGGAGCCAGGGCGTAGAGGTGGGAGATGTGCAGAGATGTGCAGCTTCTTGAGAGAGAGAAGGATCTGAGACTCCAGCTGCACTGGGTGGCCGTGCTCTGGGCTGCCGGGAGGGATGGGCCCTGCAGGCCTCTGCTTCTCTGGCCCTGCTGGTCTGCAGCTGTCGGCCTGGCCTGGCAGCTCCAATGGTAGCCAAAGGCCAGGAACCAGGAGGGAAAGAAGAAATGAGACAGCCTCAGAATAATGGAGCTTCCCGCCAAAAGCTGGATGTCTGCTTGCTGTGGGCCAGGTACTGTGCTGAGCCTGAGGACATAGTCTCTGCCCTCAGAGGATTCAGTCTCTGCCCTCAGGGAACTCCAAATTACATTAGAGAAGACAGAAATAGAACCAAACTCACCATGGCGTCAGAGTGAGGGGTTCTGCAGCTGTGGGCCCAGCAACGGACACAGCAGAGACTTAGAAAGGTTTATGCCAAGGCCCTTTTGAGTGGAGGCTCCCCAGAAGAGGGAGGGAAGAAGGCATTCCGGGGGAAGAGACGCTTGTACCAAGTCATGGAGTGACATGAGAAGGCTGGAAAGTAGGGAGTGAGGGGCTGAAAGAAGCATCAGACACGGGTTCTGAGGGGCATTCCCATGGGCCCAGCCCGCTCTGTGCCCTAGGGGCCAGGCATGGAGAGCTGGATGGTGGGACGGAGCAGGGGCCAAAGGCCAGCCATATTGGGTGTCAGAGGCCTGTTGCATCTCCCAACCCACAAATTCTCTTCCACCCAGCTGCTCCCTGGTTGCCTGTGAGTGGCCCGGAAATGGTTTTCTCAGCCAGCCACCTGGTCTCCCCTCCCGTCTGTTTCCTCCTGCCCCAAGGGCAGGCCCTGATTCCACTTTCCAGAAGCTTGACTGTAGAGATCCTGTTTGACTTTGATGCTCTGTCCTGGTGGAAAGCAGCCGTGGGACAAGGGAGGTCCTAGATTCTCGCTGTGTTCTCTCTGCCTACTGCCACTAGCATCTGTAAAAATAGAAAAAGCCAGCTGGGCACAGCAGCTCACGCCTGTAATCCCAGCACTTTGGGAGGCCGAGGGGGGCGGATCACCTGAGGTCGGGAGTTCGAGACCAGCCTGAGCAACATGGAGAAACCCCGTCTCTACTAAAAATACAAAATTAGCCAGGCGTAGTGGCACATGCCTGTAGTCCCAGCTACTCAGGAGGCTGAGCCAGGAGAATCACTTGAACCCAGGAGGCAGAGGTTGCAGTGAGCTGAGATAGCACCATTGCACTCCAGCCTGGGCAACAAGAACAAAACTGTCTTAAAAAAAAAAAAAAAAGAGCCGGGTGCAGTGGCTCACGCCTATAATCCCAGCACTTTGGGAGGCCGAGGTGGGCGGATCACGAGGTCAGGAGATCGAGACCATCTTGGCTAACAAAGTGAAACCCCGTCTCTACTAAAAATACAAAAAATCAGCTGGGCGTGGTGGCGGGCGCCTGTAGTCCCAGCTACTCGGGAGGCTGAGGCAGGAGAATGGCGTGAACCCAGGAGGAGGAGCTTGCAGTGAGCCGAGATCGTGCCACTGCACTCCAGCCTGGGCGACGGAGCAAGACTTCGTCTCAAGAAAAAACAGAATAAAAGAAAGAAAGAAAAAGCCATTAATTATTAAGCACTAGCACTCCCTCTTTCGGCCCACCTCCCCCCCGTACCTTGGACCAGGCATGGCAGGCCCTGTGAGTTCCTCTTTCCAGGCTGAGAGGCGGCTGCTGAGTCACAGATTTGAAGTCCTTGGTACCCGTGCTGTCTCCGCCTGCCTAGCTGACCTTGAATCCTCAGCCTCAGGAGAGCTCTGACCTGGCAACGGGAGGGAGGTCCTGCCTCCACCCTGGTTACCCCAAAGGTGACCTGACCCTGATTCTGTGGACTCAGAGTGGCTGACAGTCGTGCCCTGGAGCTGGGAACAGGACCCCACAGCCCTGCCAGGTGGTACTTGTGTCCACTACCTGGAGCCACACCCTTACCTTTGTCCTCCCTGAAAATGTCCCTTGTCCCTTTGCCGCGTCTCTGCTCTGGAATCTGTGGTGCCTGCGCCAGTGAGGGACAGTGGGACTTCTAAGTTGCTTTTCAAAGACAGGCCCCGGGTTCCCCAGACATTCCCTCTCAGGCCTCTGGGGCATTGCTTCATGTAAAACCACTAAAACCTCCTGAAGGAGACCCCAGAAAACCCTGGGGTCCAGGCAGGGGATGTGCCAACCCAGACTTCATGTTGTTTTTTTTTTCCTTTTGACCTGCACAGTTCAAACCCATAGCCCAGACTTAGTACCTTCCCCAGCTTGGTCCGGTGTGTCCCATTCATCCAGCTGTGAGAGGTTGTTACTCCACTTTCACTTCCTGCCTAGCCAGCTCCCCCATTCTCCCGTTCCCAGGCCTCTCTCCTCTGAGCCTGGAGCCGTCACCAGCCCTCTGCTAGCTGGTGCCCTCTCCCTAGCACTTGGCTCCACTCAGTTCCCTGCTCTGCAACTTCTAGACTATTCCCTGATCCCTCCTGGCAGCTTTGACCAGCTTAGCTTGCACTGTGATCCAGTTTCCCTAAAATGATCTGAGACCTGCCTCTCTGCCCCCAAACAGCTTCTATTGTGTTTCTCTTTCTACCTGTCCCTGAATCACTAGGTGGCCCAAGTCGATTCACTGCCTTCAAAGGGCAACCTTTGATGTCTCTGGTGTATGGGGTGGTATACCACCCTGGCCTGCCAGCATTAGAAATCTACAGGCCAGACACTAACCTGGAAGTGGGGGGTATAATGTTGCACTGCACTTGGCCTTTCTTCACTCACCTCTGATGCAGTGGCTTTGCACTCTAGTTAAGCTGCAGGGGCTCCATGAAGGCCACTTACATGGAGCATGTCCTCCGACACCCACGGCAGGAGGTAGAATCAGTAGCAACGGCCTCTTTGCAGACCACGGAACAGTTTCCAAGGGGGGAAACATTTAGGAGGGTAGCCCTCTGATCTCTCTCGTGTATATCTGAACTACTGGATACTGTTGAGGATGAACTAAATTTGAGTCCCACTATGGAAAACAGGAAGATAGCATGGCTCTCTCATCACAAACTGAAGGTGATTTTGCCCGGCTCCTGAGCCCTGAGTTACTGCCATGCACACAACATAGGACAGGGCTGTAGTTTAGGGTTTTTTTTGTTTTTGTTTTTTCTGAGACAGAGTCATGTTCCATCGCCCAGGCTGGAGTTCAGTGGCACAATCGGCTCACTGCAACCTCCGCCTCCTGGGTTCAGGCAATTCTCCCACCTCAGCCTTCTGAGTAGCTGAGATTACAGGTGCGCGCCAGCACGCCCAACTAATTAATTTTTTTGTAGAGACGGGTCTCACTATGTTGCCCAGTTCAATGATCTTTACATCAAACTTTACAATTTGTAGATACCTCCAGACTTTTGCCCAGCTGACAGTTAATAAATTCATACAGCATATATCGTCATTCCCTTACTAGGTTTGTGTTAGGTAACTAGTTTTTCTTGGCATCCTCAACAGAAAGTTAATTGCTCAAGGCTAAAGGTTCTTATCTATGATATACATGATTTGGTTTCTTTGTTGTTGTTTTCAATGGCTGAGGTAGGTGTTTGGGAAAGCTGCCTTTGTTTTTCCAGGCTAAGTTGCTGCAGCCTTGCTCTAGGATAGCAGCTTTGCACTCCTTCTCCAGATGACACAGGGCCCTCCTTTGGCTAAAACCCAGCCCTGGAGGCTCCACCTTGGCTGTTTCAAAACCTCACCTCTATGCACAGGAGCAGACTCCAGATTTGTTCCTGTGGGGCAGTTCAGCCTTTATGTCCAGGCCCGGTGGCTGGTCAGGCCCCTCTGCCTCTCACAAGGCAACGTCAGTTCTGCCCCCAGCTTGGCTGAAGGCCCAAGGCTCTGCCCTCAGCTGCCCACCAAGAGTCACTGCTTGCCCGGGCTCGTCCCAAAGGGAAACTTCCACCCCAGATCTAAGTTTCTTTTCAAAGACATCCCTTGGGTTCCCCAGCTATTCCTTCTCAGGCCTCTGTCCAATGCATAGCAAGGGCTCAGCCGAAACAACCATATCTAGGAAACCTTCCGTCCGGGAGTATAGAGCCCATCTGTCCTCCAGAGACCCTAGAACTATCACTATGTCTAAAAAGGGAAAGCGGTAGAGAACTGGATCCCTGAACCACATCACATTGGCCCCAGCAGAGTTGCCTTTATGCATCTTGATCTGATTTACATCGTCAGCCTAGATTGAGAGCTGTTTTAAGAAGCAGCCTCATAAAACGAAACAGACCAGTGCTTTCCTGGACAGTCTTTTGAGAAAATGCCTGAAGAAGGCCTACCTTTTGTCCCAGGAATTCTATTTCTAGGAATTCTGTATCTAGGCCTACCTTTCGTACCAGGTACCTAGGCCTACCCTTTGTTCAAGGAATTCTGTGTCCTAAGGAATTGGGCGGTGATTTGCACAAAACGTTTTGTACAACAAAGTTAATTAGTTTCATTCTTTTTTTTTTTCAGAGATAGGGTCTTGCTGGAATGCAGTGTTGCAATCATAGATTACTCTAATCTGAAACTCCTGGACTCAAGCAATCCTCCCACATCAACTTCTCTAGTAGCTGCAACCACAGACATGCACCACCATGCCCGGCTAATTTTACAATTTTTTTGTAGAGATGGGGTCTCGGGTAGGGCACAGTCCCAACACTTTGGGAGGCCGAAGTGGGCGGATCACGAGGTCAAGAGATCGAGAACATCCTGGCTAACATGGTGAAACCCCGTCTCTACTAAAAATACAAAAAAATTAGCCGGGCGTGGTGGCGGGCGCCTGTAGTCCCAGCTACTCGGGAGGCTGAGGCAGGACAATGGTATGAACCCGGGAGGCGGAGCTTGCAGTGAGCCGAGGTCACGCCACTGCACTCCAGCCTGGGCGACAGAGCGAGACTCCGTCTCAAAAAAAAATACAAAAATTAGCTGGGCGTGGTAGCACACGCCTGTAGTCCCAGCTACTCGGGAGGCTGAGACAGGAGAATTGCTTGAACTTGGGAGGCAGAGGTTACAGTGAGCCAAGATCGCACCACTGCACTCCAGCCTGGCGACAGAGTGAGACTCAGTCTCAAAAAAAAAAAAAAAAAAAAAGAGATGGGGTCTCACTGTGTTTCCCAGGCTAGTCTCTAACTTTTGGCCTCAAGCTATCCTCTCACCTCAGCCTTCCAAAGCACAGGGATTACAGGCATGAACCACTGTGCCCAGTCTATACCTTTTTTTTTTTTCTTTTTGACAGGCAATGTCTCACTCTGTCACCCAAGCTGGAGTCCAGTGGCACAATCACAGCTCACCAAGTAGCTGGGGCTACAGGTGTATGCCACCACACCCCACTAATGTTCTTATTTTTTGTAAAGACAGGGTCTCATTATATTGCCCAGGCTGGTCTTGAACTCCTTTACTAAAGCAATCCTCCCACCTCAGCCTCGCAAAGCGCTGGGATTACAGGCGTGAGCCACCACATCCGGCCTGGCCTCTAATTTTTAAATCACCAGTTTGTTGTTGTTGTTGTTTGTTTGTTTTGTTTTTTTTGAGACAGGGTCTCTCTCTGTCACCCAGGCTGGAGTGCAGTGGCACAATCTCGGCTCACTGCAACCTGTTTCCCAGGTTCAAGTGATCCTCCTGCCTCAACTTCCCAAGTAGCTGGGACCACAGGCACACACCACCACGCCTGGCTAATTTTTGTTTTTAGTAGAGACAGAGTTTTACCATGCTGGCCAGGCTGGTCTCAAACTCCTGACTTCAAGTGATCCACCCTCCTCGGCCTCCCAAAGTGCTGGGATTATAGGCATGAGCCACCACACCCGGCCTAAATCACCAGTTTTTAACCTTTCTGTGCTGTTTGATTTTTTTACACCAATCATGCCTTATGAAAAACATTAAAGCTATTTTAAAAAGAAAACAGCCTTGTGAAACTCAGCCTGAGCCTGCTCTAATGCCTCTTTGAGGACCCACTCTCTCCCACCCTTCTTCGTCTCTGGATTAAGCTGCCTAAATCTTTTTTTTTTTTTTTAACAGATTTATTTAGATGTAATTAACACACAATACAATTCACTCATTTAAAGTGTGCAATTCAACGGTTTTTATTATATTCACAAAGTTATGCAACCATCACCACAATCAATTTTAGAATATTTTTATCACCCTGCCTCTTTTTAGAAACAAAAAACAGGCCAGGCCCAGTGGCTCACACCTGTAATTCCAGCACTTTGGGAGGCCAAGGTGGGTGGATTGCTTGAGGTCAGGAGTTTGAGACCAGCCTGACCAACATGGTGAAACCCCATCTCTATTAAAAATACAAAAATTAGCTGGATGTGGTTGTGGGCGACTGTAATCCCAGCTACTTGGGAGGCTGAGGCAGGAAAATGGCTTGAACCCGGGAGGTGGAGGTTGCAGTGAGCCGAGATTGCCCCACTGCTCTCCAGCCTGGGGACAAAGCAAGACTCCGTCTCAAAAAAAAAAAGAAACAAAAAATAATAAATATATTTAATATACATATGTGTGTTGTTGGGAAGATTGTATCCACTCCAAATGTCTAGGTATCATCACACGACTCAGACCCACAAAGAGAATTTTTAGGGATTTTAGTACCTGCCGTTTCTTTCTTTTTTTTTTTTTTTTGAGACGGAGTCTCGCTCTGTCGCCCAGGCTGGAGTGCAGTGGCGCGATCTCGGCTCACTGCAGGCTCCGCCCCCCGGGGTTCACGCCATTCTCCTGCCTCAGCCTCCCGCGTAGCTGGGACTACAGGCGCCCGCCACCACGCCTGGCTAATTTTTTGTATTTTTAATAGAGACAGGGTTTCACTGTGTTAGCCAGGATGGTCTCGATCTCCTGACCTCGTGATCCGCCCGCCTCGGCCTCCCAAAGTGCTGGGATTACAGGCGTGAGCCACCGTGCCCAGCCACCTGCCGTTTCTTTCTAACTCCTTCTCTCTACCCCCCCATCCCCCACAACATCCCCCTAAAAACAGACGGATTCCCTCCTAGCCTGTCTGATGGGTCCTCATTTCCCTTGGACTGGGGTCAGGGAGGGAAGGTTCCAGTCCTACAGGGTACAAGCACCAGGGCTGCTGGGGGAAGAGGATGGTTCTGCTGCTCAGGGAAAGAAGGTTTGAGAGCGGGGCACATATCACTAGGGTCAAATGGTACGCAGCCAGGAGCCCAATACCTGAATTCTCCCCCCAGCATGGACATAAACCTGCTGGGTGACCATGGGCAAGTCACTCTGCTGTCCTGCTCATTATCCATAAAATCAAGAAGTTGGGCCAAAAAGTTCTGAATCCTCTTCCAGTTTTAATACTCAGCAAGCCCTACTGCTCTCTCTGCCTCTCAGCAAGCTCCTAGTCACCCTTTTCTTTCTTTTTTTTTTTTTTTTTTTTTTTGAGACAGAGTCTCGCTCTGTCACTCAGGCTGGAGTGCAGTGGCACGATCTCGGCTCACTGCAACCTCTGCCTCCCAGGTTCAAGTGACTCTTCTGCCTCAGCCTCCCAAGTAGCTGGGATTACAGGCTTGTGCCACCACACCCAGCTAATTTTTATATTTTTAGTAGAGATGGGATTTCACCATGTTGGCCTGGCTGGTCTCAAACTCCTGACCTCAAGTGATCCTCCCACCTTGGCCTCCCGAAGTGCTGGGATTACAGGTGTGAGCCACTGCACCCAGCCTCCTATCCACCCTTCAAAGTCCAACTCGAAAGCTGCTCGTTTGCCTGAGCCTCCCGGGGAGAGTGAAGCTCTCCCTTGCCCATCACCCCACGGCACCTCGCCCCTATGTCCGTCCGTGCTCTTATCACTCACTTATTCTTCCAAAAAGACAAATTATGCACTAACTCTGTGCTACATACTGTCCTAGGCCCTGGGGATATTCATGAGCAAAACAGATAAAAATCCCTGCCCTGCCAGGTGCGGTGGCTCATGCCTGTAATCCCAGCATTTTGAGAGGCCAAGGTAGGAGGGTCACTTGAGGCCAGGAGTTCGAGACTAGCCTGGGCAATATAACAAGACCCTGTCTCTACAAAAAAAATTTTAAAAATTTTAGGCTCGGTGTGGTGGTTCGCGCTTGTAATCCCAGCACTTTGGGAGGCCTGAGGTCAGGAGTTCAAGACCAACCTGGCCAACATGGTGAGACCCCATCTCTACTAAAAATACAAAAAATTAGCCGGGCGTGGTAGTGGGTGCCTGTAATCCCAGCATAAAAAAGATTTTAGAAGTTAAAAAAAAAAAAAGTGCCAGGCATGGTGGCTCACGCCTGTAATCCCAGCACTTTGGGAGGCTGAGGCAGGCGGATCACGAGGTCAGGAGATCAAGACCATCCTGGCTAACACAGTGAAACCCCATCTCTACTAAAAATGCAAAAAATTAGCCAGGCATGGTGGTGAGCGCCTGTAGCCCCAGCTACTCGGGAGGCTGAGGCAGGAGAATGGTTGGCATGAACCTGGGAGGCGGAGGTTGCAGTGAGCCAAGGTTGCGCCATTGCACTCCAGCCTGAGCAAAAAGAGGAAAACTCCGTCTCAAAGAAAAAAACTCTACTAGTCCTGTAGTCCCAGCAACCAGTAGTATAGTCCCACGCCTATTCACAGGTGTGATCATATACGCTGTAGCCTTGAGCTCCTGGGCTCAAGGGATCCTGTCCCAGGCAGCCATATTTCACCACCTTTTTTTTTTTAAATAGAGATGAGGTCTCACTATGTTGCCCTGGGAGGCTGAGGGAGGAAGATCACTTGAGCCCAGGAGCTCAAGGTTGCAGCACATATGATCACACCTGTGAATACTCACTGCACCCCAGCCTGGGCCCCATCCCTTAAAAGAAAAAAACTGCCCTGTGAGCTCACAGTTAGTTGGGGGAGCTGAAAAAGATAAAGGAGTAACTTGCTTGGGAAATTAGATGGTGCTAAGTGCTAAGGAGAAAGATGAAGCGGGGGAGAGACTGCAGGGCAGGGAACAGTGTGACTTTGAATCAAGTGATTGGGGAAAGATCTAGAGAAGGTGACAGGCACAGACTTGAAGGAGAAGAGGGAGCAAGTCCTGGAAGTGTCAAGAAAGAACATTCTAGGCAGAAATAACAGTGCAAAGGCTTAGCTCCTGGCTTTCCTCTCCTCCCAGGCCTAGAGACTCCCGGTGTCTTGGTTACATTGCGGTCACCTAGAGTAGATGCTAGGAACATGAATGGGCATCCTCTGCCTTTGTTCTCATGCTCGGGTTTCTCCTATCCTAGACTTGCACCTAGCTGCGGAGCTGGGGAAGACTCTGCTGGAGAGGAACAAGGAGCTGGAGGGGTCCCTGCAGCAGATGTACTCCACCAATGAGGAACAGGTGCAGGAGATCGAGGTGAGGGCCCTGCATGTGCTTGCCCACACCCCTCGAGGGCCCCTTGGCCTGTGTGTGCCTTTATGCAACTTAGAATAAGGTGCTAGCTTATCAGACACAGCCTTAGCCCAATAGCCTGGTACAGTTCACAACTGTGCTATCCTGTACAAGGATAGCACAGCTATCTCAGGCAGCCCTATTGCACGACCAGGCCTGGTGGGACAAGAGTGAGACTTCGAAGCTGGGCACAGTGGCTCACGCCTGTAATCCCAGCACTTTGGGAGGCTGAGGCGGGCCTCCTAAAGTGCTAGGATTACAGGCGTGAGCCACCATGCCCAGCCTGAACCACCATTTTTAAGCCCCACTCAGCTGAAGACAAATACATCAAAGCAAACTTGTCCTTAGAAGGGGAGAAGGGGCCAGCGGCTCATGCTTGTAATCCCAGCACTTTGGGAGGCCACGGTGGGTGAAATACTTGAGCCCAGGCAAGATGGCGAAACCTTCCCTCTACAAAAAATACAAAAACTAGCTGGCTATGGTGGCATGAGCCTGTGGTCCCAGCTACTCAAGAGGATGAGGTGAGAGGATTGCTTGAGCCTGGAGGTTGAGGCTGCAGTGAGCCGTGATTGTGCCACTGCACTCCAGCCTAGGCAACAGGGCGAGACTCTGTCTTAAAAATAAATAAATAAAATAAAAAAGATTTATATTTTTTTTGAAATGGAGTCTCACTCTGTCGCCCAGGCTAGAGTGCAGTGGTGCGATCTGGGCTCACTGCAAGCTCTGCCTCCCGGGTTCACGCCATTCTCCTGCCTCAGCCTCCTGAGTAGCTGGGACTACAGGCGCCCGCCACCACACCCGGCTAATTTTTTTGTATTTTTAGTAGAGACAGGGTTTCACCGTGTTAGCCAGGATGGTCTCGATCTCCTGACCTCGTGATCCACCCGCCTTGGCCTTCCAAAGTGCTGAGATTACAGGCGTGAGCCATCGCACCGGGCATAAAAAAGATTTTAGAAGTTTAAAAAAAAAAAAAAAGGACTGGGCACGGTGGCCCACGCCTGTAATCCTGGCACTTTGGAAGGCCAAGGCGGGTGGATCACGAGGTCAGGAGATCGAGACCATCCTGGCTAACACGGTGAAACCCCATCTCTACTAAAAATGCAAAAAATTAGCCAGGCGTGGTGGTGGGCGCCTGTAGTCCCAGCTACTCAGGAGGCTGAGGCAGGAGAATGGTTGGCGTGAACCCAAGAGGTGGAGCTTGCAGTGAGCCGATGTCGTGCCCCTGCACTCCAGCCTGGGCGAGAGAGCGAGACTCCATCTCAAAAAAAATAATTAAAAAAAAAAAAAAAAAGAGGCTGGCATGGTGGTGCATGCCTATAATCCCAGCACTTTGGGAGGCAGAGGCAGGCAGATCACTTGAGGTCAGGAGTTCAAGACCAACCTGGCCAATATAGTGAAACCCTGTCTCTACTAAAAGTACCAAAATTAGCCAGGCATGGTGGCAGGCACCTATAGTTCCAGCTACTCAGGGGGCTGAAGCATGAAAATCACTTGAACCCGGGAGGCAGAGGTTGCAGTAAGCCGAAATCATGCCACTGCACTTCAGCCTGGGCAACACAGTGAGACTCTGTCTCAAAAGAAAAGGAAAGGAAAGGAAGGGGAGGGGAGGGGAGGGGGGGAGGGAAGGGAGGAGGGGGGAGGGGAGGAGGGGGGAGGGGAGAGGAGGGGGGAGGGGAGGGGGAGGGGGGAGGGAAGGGAAGGGAAGGGAAGGGAAGGAACAAAAAAAGAAGTAGGAGGAGGGTCTAGGCAGAGACATTTGCTCCTGCCCAATTCTAAAAAGTTACTCAATGTCCATCGACCCCCAGTACCTAACCAAGCAGCTGGACACGCTGCGGCACGTGAACGAGCAGCACGCCAAAGTCTATGAGCAGCTGGACCTGACAGCCCGGGACCTGGAGCTGACCAACCACAGGCTGGTGCTGGAGAGTAAGGCCGCCCAGCAGAAGATCCATGGGTGAGGGCCCGGCTGAGGGCTGGGGGGCAGGCGAGGGAGAGCCCCAAGGCTGAGTGTACACAGGGGCCCATGGACTGATGGGTGTGACTTGTGCACGTCTTCCTAGGAACCGGGGATGGGAGTGAGCTCGTCCTTGTTGATTTTGTGTGGTTTAACATTCAGGCCGCAACCTTGCTTTAAGCACCAACTATGCACCAGGCTCTTTTTTAGACACTGGGGATGCAACGATGGGGAAACAAAGACATTGTCCTGCCCTATAAGATCTCACAGCCTGGAAGAGAAGGCAGGCATGTAAATATTTTATGGCAGTGCAGGACAATAAGTGATAGAGGAGTGACAAGGAACTGAGGTGGCACAGAGGAGAAGTGATCAGCTCGCCTGAGAGGTACAAAAGAAGGGCAGGTCCTTGGGCATGCATAGAATTCCCCATCCTACCTCAGGACAAGACAGCGGCTCAAGGGTACCTGTCTGCCTCCTACTCAACGTCCCTCCATCCTCAGGGAGCCAGGGCTGCCGTGAGACAAACTGGCCCCATCCCCTTAAAGTCCCTGAGTGTCCACCGCCCCACCCTCAGGCTGACGGAGACCATTGAGCACCTCCAGGCTCAGGTGGAGGAGCTGCAGGCCCAGGTGGAGCAACTGAGAGGCCTGGAACAGCTGCGAGTGCTCCGGGAGAAGCGGGAACGCAGGCGTACCATCCACACCTTCCCCTGCCTCAAGGAGCTGTGCACCAGCCCCCGGTAGGTGAGAGCGCTGCTTGGTGTCTCTGGGATTGCCAGCCATGGGAGGAAGGAGAGGCAGCAGGCAGCAGGGTGCGGTTGGTGCACCATCCAGGCCATCAGAGAGACTGGTCCTGTTGCTAATGACAGTCATAGCAGCTGGCGTTTACTGAGCCCTGGCTGTGTGCTGCCACTATGCTGATATAATTCTTATTGCAACACTGTTGGGGGTGTTTTATTATGCCGACTCTCCAGATGATAAAATTGAAGCTCAGCGGTTGTGTGTCTTATCCGAGGTCACCTGTTTAGTAAGAGGCTCAGCCAGCATGCTAACCCAGGAGGGGTAACCCACTGTGCTTTTCAGTTCCCACTGAATCTAAGACCAGACAACCACTTAATAATGGAAAAATACACGTTTCATACGTAGTGGGTGTTTCAATAAGGGTCCTGGCAGGAAACAGTCTCTCACACAGAGTAATGGAGAAGTTAAATGAAGAAGAGCTGTGGGCAGGGGGTAGGGAAGCCACAGGGACACTATAGTGCCCCAGGGTTGCAGCAGAGAGGAGCTGCCACCAGCCCTAGGCCTCAAAGAGCAAGGGGGAAGGGAGGTTACCGGCACCTAGAAGGTATGGAGAAGGCTGCCTGGTCACCATTAACCATGGAGAGTCCAAGGAAGACATACCCCACGGCCTCTGCTCCCCGCTCGGACCTCTAGCCAGAGCCTCCCATGGGCCAAGCTCAGGAGAGAACCAGGCAACCTGGCAGAGGCGGTCCATGGTGGTCAGCCTCCGGGGGCAGAGAGCAGGGGGAGAAGGGTGGAGAGCCAACGGAGAGGGGCAAACAATTTCAGCCCAGAGAACAAGAAAGATGTAAGCGCCCTGGCTGGGCTGCTCGGCCTTGGCCGTGCCCCTGACCACTGCCCTCTCCTCTGCCCCCACCCCGCTGCGGCTTCCACTCCCCGCCAGGTGCAAGGATGCTTTCCGCCTACACAGTTCCTTCCTGGAGCTGGGCCCGCGGCCCCTGGAGCAGGAGAACGAGCGGCTGCAGACCCTGGTGGGGGCGCTGCGCTCCCAGGTGAGCCAGGAGCGGCAGCGCAAGGAGCGGGCGGAGCGCGAGTACACCGCGGTGCTGCAGGAGTACTCGGAGCTGGAGCGCCAGCTGTGCGAGATGGAGGCCTGTCGCCTGCGTGTGCAGGAGCTGGAGGCCGAGCTGCTGGAGCTGCAGCAGATGAAGCAGGCCAAGACCTACCTACTGGGCCCGGACGACCACCTGGCCGAGGCCCTGCTCGCACCCCTCACGCAGGCCCCTGAGGCCGACGATCCTCAGCCCGGCCGCGGCGACGACTCGGGCGCCCAGGACGGCGTCTCCTCACCCGCAGCCTCTCCAGGCCACGTGGTGCGCAAGAGCTGCAGCGACACTGCGCTCAACGCCATCGTGGCCAAAGACCCAGCCAGCCGGCACGCGGGCAACCTCACACTGCACGCCAACAGCGTGCGCAAGCGGGGCATGTCCATCCTGCGGGAGGTGGACGAGCAATACCATGCGCTGCTGGAGAAGTACGAGGAGCTGCTGAGCAAGTGCCGGCAGCACGGGGCCGGAGTGCGGCACGCCGGCGTGCAGACCTCGCGCCCCATCTCCCGGGACAGCTCGTGGAGGGACCTGCGCGGGGGTGAGGAGAGCCAGGGTGAGGTCAAGACAGGGGAGAAGAGCCTGAGCCAGCACGTGGAGGCCGTGGACAAGCGGCTGGAGCAGAGCCAGCCCGAGTACAAGGCGCTCTTCAAAGAGATCTTCTCCAGGATCCAGAAGACCAAGGCTGACATCAATGCCACCAAAGTCAAGACGCACAGCAGCAAGTGACCCTTGCCCGGCCTGCAGCCTCTCCCAGGGTGGAGGCCGTGGGGTCCCTCAGTCCTGGGCGGTGCAGCTTCCAGAGAGCGAGCGCCCTTTAGCGGCCTGCCACCACAGCACGCGGCCTCCTGATCCGGAAGCACGCAGCATGTTCCCTGCTGAGCGGAGGCAGCCCACCTGTCCTGCCTCCCAGGAGCCCTTGGCCACCTCGCGCCAGCCCAAAGGCGCAGCTCAGAGTTCAAAGCCAAATGTCCCCATTACCCCAGGGATCCCCCAGCTCCCCCAGTTCCCGGCTTCCTGACCCTGCACCTTACCCTTAGACTGGTGACCAGGCTTCTGAAAGCCATTCTGAATCAGTTGGCTTTTTTTTGGTTGTTTGTTTTTTCTAAGAGATTTGCAATGCAAGGTCTCCTTGACCCCTTGCCACAACTGGAAACACTTGAAAGGGGACCCCAGGACCAGCTGTTTCAGGGGTTTCCTGGACCACCCACTGCTTCTCCCCAGCCCTGATACGCTGACATTCCCTTAGCACCAGCTTTCCCACCCCCAAGGTCCTGACCAGGTCAGAGATGTCCCCTGCCATGCAGAGCAGGAAGCCTCAGCTGGGCCTGGAGCGTCCCTGCTCCAGCCCTGCCAAGGACAGGTTTCTCCCTGGATACTCTTGGCCCACGGCAGATCTGTAGCCAGTCAGAGGAGGAGGAGAAGGAGCACTCAGCAGAGTGGTGCAGTTTCGCTCAGAGCCGGCCTCCTCGGCTTCCAACCCCGGAAATGCCTGCTGGGCCTTAAGCTTTCCAGGGGCCGGGGCAGTGGGGAGCCCCCATCCCTTCACACCGCCACCAACTAACCAAGCTTGGCCTCTGACTCCCCTCTCTGTGCTTGCCCCCATCTCAGGGACCATGATGTCTCAGTCACTTCACGCTCCCCACAGGCCAACCCTGGCACAGGTCATGTCTGCAGCCCCCAGAACGTTCTGGACATGCACCACCAGCCAGTGGTCCCAATGTCCACCCCTGCCTCCCCTTCACTGGGGACTGGGGTTTTCACCCCATGCTGCATCGTGTTGAATTGGGATGGGGCTGAGGAACATGCTCCCTCCCTCCCTCCCATAAAATGCCTGCTCTTAACCTCCCACCTTTGTGGGGGGCTTCTGAGGACCCAGTTGGGTCAGGGGTTTTGCTTCAAGATGTCAGAAAGTCAAGGTTCAGCTAAGAGACACCCAGGTCCCCAGCTTGCCCTGAGCAGCCCTTCAGGGCTTCTGGTTCCTTCTGCCACCCTTCCTGAGACCCTAGAAACCAGAGGAGCCATACAGTCCGTGGAAGGCAGGGGCCCTGGCCTCTGCACCGGGAACCCAGTGGGAACCTTCATGCCTTATTTATTTATAATGAGTTTTTCTTACCAAGCATCCCTGACCTCCTGGAGACACCACCTGCTTTCCGGGCGGCACTGTGATGGGAGCTGGTGGCGACTGAGTCCTTCTGTACATGCAACTGAGAAACTTTTGTCCTTTGAGGCTAGGCAGCTCCCTGCCCTCCGTGTGTCTCTGTTATCTGGGGGAGAGGAGTGTGGATGGGGGGGGGGGAAGAGCTCCAGCCTGTTTGCTCCCCAGCTCTGTAGTGGCAGACCAGCGTCACCTTTGAAGTATACATGAGAGAAATATATTTACAAATGCTTTATTCTCTTCTTTAATAAAAAATGCACCAGTATTCTAAAAGCAGAAATGGCCCATCTCTATGCATCTCACACACCTGCCTCGCATCACATCCAGCCATGGGAGAGGGTAGCATCCTGGGTCCCACTTCCCTGAGACTGAACAGCTCCAAATAGCAGGTTCTGGCAGAAGTTTCTATATTTATTGAGGGCCAGCTAGGGATACATGGTGAACAAGCCAGCAGGGCCCCTCTTCCCTTGGAGTTTATATTCTGGTGTGGGGAGATCCATCCAAAATAAACAAACAAAAGATATAGCATGATGGAAAAACCAGGGCAAGAGGATAGTGCTACCTCAGCTAGAGCACGTGGGCTCAACAGGGTGAACCAAGTTAAAACAAAAAAATCGGCCTGGTGCGGTGGCTCATGCCTATAATCCCAGCCCTTTGGGAGGCCAAATTGGATCGCTAGAGCCCAGAAGTTTGAGACCAGCCTGGGCAACATAGCAAGACCCCCTCTCTACAAAACATTTTTTGAAAATTAGCAGAGCATGGTGGTGTGCATTTGTAGTCCCAGCTACTCAGGAGGCTGAGGTGGGAGGATCACGAGCCTGGGAGGGCAAAGCTGAAGTGAACTATGATCATACCACTGCACTCCAGCCTGGGCAACAGAGTGAGACCCTGTCTCAAAAAAAAAATCATATCTAGATATATAAATACAGCACATGAAGAGATAGACAGTGTTACTAAAATTCCTGGGGGAGCAATTGGGAGAAAATATCTAAATAGGCTCTTTGAGGTAGGAAGGGGGAGCGATCATGAGAAATGCTAAGCGAGGGTGGTCGGGGCACTTCTGGAGAGGTGATGATGAAGCTGAAACCAGAAGGCTGGGGAGGAACCAACGGGAAGATCAGTGGAGGCCCAGGGAGCAGCTGGGGCAGTGGAGGGTGGCCGGGACAGAGGGTGGAGGCCAGGCTCCCAAGAGCCCAGAAGGTTCAAGGGAGCTCGGGCTTCCTAAGTGCAATGAGACGCCACAGCAGGAAGCCCAGGGCCAGACTGATGCCCTGAAGGACCATGAGGGATGGGGAAGCTGCCCTGCCCTTGGTGAGCCACCCATTGATGACACAGGACAGTCACAGGAATGACAAGAGGGCCATCTCCTGGTGTTTTTCAAGCTGATAAACCCCACATCTCTCTTCCATATACATGAAAAACCTCACCACTCCCATTCTTCCTCAGATATCTGTCTCCTCCCCATGTTATACAGAGGATGATACATAGAGGGGTTCATCTTCTGGAGGGGTCCCCATCACCAAGATCACACCAGCCTCCCTCTTGTTCTGGAAGTGCCGTCAATCTGTTGGGTTTTCTGTTTTCCTCAATGCAAAATGATAGGCCGGGCGAGGTGGCTCACGCCTGTAATCCCAGCACTTTGGGGGGCTGAGGCGGGCAGATCATGTGACATCAAGAGTTCGAGACCAGCCTGGCCAACATGGTAAAACCCCGTCTCTACTAAAAATACAAAAATCCTAGCTACTTAGGAGGTTGAAGTGGGAGGATCACTTGAACCGGGAAGAGGAGGTTGCAGTGAGCTGAGATCGCACCACTGCCCTCCAACCTGGGTGACAGAGCAAGACTCCATCAAAAAAAAAAGCAAAATGATAGTGCTTTTTCAAACTTCCCATGCTCCACCCAGCCCTCTCCAGATTTAGTAATGTCCATCCTGAACTTAAGAATTGTTGTCCGCTTCCTTCCTTCCTTCCCTTTCCTTTCCTTCCTTCCCTTTTCTTCCTCTCTTTTCTTCCCTCTGTTGCCCAGGCTGAAGTGTACTCGGCTCGCTACAGACTCCCTGCCTCCGGCTCTCGTGATTCCCCTGCCTCGGCCTGCAGGCTGTCTGGGATTGCGGCCGCGCGCCACCACCCCTGCCTGGTTTTTTGTCCTTTGGCTGGAGGCGGGGTTTCGCCATGTTGGCCAGGCTGGTCTCCAGCTCCTGACCTCGAGTGGTCTGCCTGCCTCGGCCTCCCGAGGTGCTGGGACTGCGGGCGGAGTCTCGCTCACTCGGTGCTCGGTGTTGCCCGGGCTGGAGTGCGGTGGCGTGGTCTTGGTTTGCTGCAGCCTCCGCCTCCCAGCCGCCTGCCTTGACTTCCCAGGGTGCTGGGATTGCAGCCTCTGCCCGGCCGCCGTCCCGTCTGGGAGGTGGGGAGCGTCTCTGCCTGGCCACCCATCGTCTGGGATGTGAGGAGCGCCTCTGCCCGGCCGCCCCGGCTGGGAGGTGAGGAGCACCTCTGCTCGGCCGCCCCGTCTGGGATGTGGGGAGCGCCTCTGCCCGGCCACCCCGTCTAGGAAGTGAGGAGCGCCTCTGCCCGGCCGCCCCATCTGGGAAGTGAGGAGTGCCTCTGCCTGGCCGCCGCCCGTCTGGGAAGTGAGGAGCGCCTCTGGCCGGCCGCCCCGTCTGGGAAGAAGTGAGGAGCGTCTCTGCCCGGCTGCCCATCGTCTGGGATGTGAGGAGCGCCTCTGCCCAGCCACCCTGTCTAGGAGGTCTACCACGGAGGCCAGACGCAACGTGGGGGCTGGACGTGGTGGCTCACACCTGTGGTCCCAGCACTCTGGGAGGCCGAGGCGGGTTGATCACTTGAGGCTAGGAGTTCGAGACCAGCCTGGCCAACATGGCGAAACATATGAAAAATACAACAGACAAACCAACCAACCAACCCAGCAACAACAAAACAGGTCTACCCTGGAGTCATACTCTAATTTTTTCTATTTTCCTCCCTTTCTGATCCTTTATCCCACTTTCTTTTTCTTCCTCTTCCTTCTCCTTCTTCTTTGTCAAATAGAGGATTATTATCATTGATCCATACAAAGTCCCTGTCTCATTTATTTTCTTTAATTCCCACCCCCCATTTCTATTCCCCGTCTTCCCATGTGCAACCTTCCTAATATGTTTGATATGCATCTTTTTGTTTGTATGTATTTTTAGAAAATGTTATTTGTGTGCAAAAAAATTAATTTAAAAAAATTACCTTAAAAAAAAAGAATTGTTGTCCAAGAAAAAATTAGCCGGGCACGGCGGTGGGCGCCTTTATTCCCAGCTACTCGGGAGGCTGAGGCAGGAGAATGGTGTAAACCTGGGAGGCGGAGCTTGCAGTGAGCCTAGATCGCGCCACTGCACTCCAGCCTGGGCGACAGAGCGAGACTCCGTCTCAAAAAAAAAAAGAAAAAAAAAAAAGAATTGCTGTCCAAGCTCAGATACTGGAAGCCTAGAAACAGGACTGTGGATCCTGATCGAAGGGGGCACCTCTAGGGTATCTTCCTTTGCCTCACGCTGCCAGCGCCACCCACCCCTTCTTACACCAGCAGCCTGGGTGGACCTTTCCAGTGGGTGACTTCCAAAATCAGAGAGGAAAATGCTCCTGAATCTTTGAGGGGTTTCTTGTTAGCTTCACTCTCCCGTCTCCAGACAAAAAAGGCAGTTCTGTGGACTCCAATTCCACCAGCCCACAGGACCTGAGTCTGTGGAAAAGCTTCCAAAGTCTTCCCAGGGAGGTAGACTCAGGGGCCAGCTAGAGCTGGGGGGAAATGCAGGCTTCCCCCCAAAACTCCTTCCCCCAATGTCCTGATGGGAAATAACTTCCCTTGAACTCAGGAGGGGAGGAAAGTGTGGTGTGGGGCTGGGCACGGTGGCTCATGCCTGTAATCCCAGCACTTTGGGAGGCGGAGGCAGGAGGATCACTTGAGCCCAGGAGTCGGAGACCAGCCTGGCCAACATGGCGAAACCCCATCTCTACTAAAAACACAAAAATTAGCCAGGCATGATGGTGCACACCTGTAATCCCAGCTACTCCGGAGGCTGAGGTACAAGAGTTGCTTGAACTCAGGAGGCTGAGGTTACAGTGAGGCTAGACCACACCACTGCACTCCAGCCTGGCGACAGAGTGAGACTCAGTCTCAAAAAAAAAAAAAAAGTGTGGTGTGGCAAGCCCAGGGCTGGGCCCCAAACTGCTGTGCTTAGTACATCAGCTGAACAGCATGGGGGTTTCACAAGGGCAGCGTGCAAGTGGCTGTTGGGTTTTCCCATCCTGTTGTCACCTGTCATCACCAGGATGGGGAGCAGGTGGTGGTGACCACATGGAGCAGTCACACCTGACAGACGAAGAAAGCCGTGGCATGAATCCAGCCACCCTTCTCTCCCTCAGCTTTTTTTTTTTTTTTTAAGACAGAGTCTTGCTCTGTTGCCCAGGTTGGAGTGCAGTGGCACAACTGTAGCTTACTCGGCCTCCAGCTCCTGGGCTGAAGTGATCCTCTCCCTTCAGCCTCTCCAGTAGCTGGAACTATGCTGGCTAATTTTTTTTTTTTAATTTTTTGTAGAGACCAGGTCTTGCTATATTGTCTAGGCTGGTCTTGAACTCCTGGGCTCAAATGATCCTCCCATATTGGCCTCCCAAAGTGCTGGGATTACAGGAGTAAGCCACCATGCCTGGCCTCCCTCAGCTTTCTAAACTGCCCTCTGGATGCATTTCTTTCCCTTCTTCCCTTCTGATCACCACTTTGTCCTTGCTCTGTGGACAGATACTCCCTGCTGCCTCCCCAGGGGCTCCTCTCTGCCCCCCAGCCCCCAGCCCGGTCTCTCTTCCCCTGAACTAGCACCCTTCTCCTCTCCCAGGGCCAAACCCACTGCCCCACTTGGGGAGGGGAGCTAGCCAAACAGACCTGCCTCTGCCCTCCCTGGGGATCCTGAGCTGAGAGCTGGGGGGTGGCCTCGGTTTTAGGGGACCAGGCAGATAAGGGATAGCAATGAAGGAAGTACCTTCCAGGGAGAGGGGGGCAGCTCTGTGCTGCCCATCCCCTCAGGGAAGAAGGAAAGAGGGTTGGAATACAGCTGGTCAGGCTGGATTTCCGACTCCAGGGCTACAGAGGAAAAAAGATAACAGTAATCAGGTGTCTGAAAGAAAAGTTTCCCTTAAGGAACCTGCATGCACATAGCATCCCTTAGTAGCAGCTAATTTTTGTTGCCTGCTGACTTCACGCCAAGCACTGTGTTAAGTGTTTTATATGTGTTTACTATCCTCAGGAACTTTATGAGATGACTATAAAATCTCCATTTTACTGATGAGAATACAAAAACTTAGAGGTCAGGTTAGTAATTCAAGGTCACATAGAAATATTCAAACTTGGCTGGGCATAGTGGCTCATGCTTATTATCCCAGCACTTTGGGAGGCCAAGGTAAGTGGATTGCTTGAGCCCAGGAGTTCAAGACCAGCCTGGGCTGGTACAGACAAGAAACCTTGTCTCTACAAAAAATACACAAATTAGCCAGCACATGCCAGTAATCCCAGCTACTTGGGAAGCTGAGGTGGGAGGATAGCTTGAGCCGGGGAGGCCGAGGTTGCAGTGAGCCGTGATCATACCAGCACTCCAGCCTGCGTGATAGAGCGAGACCTTGTCTCAAAAAAATAATAATAATACAATTTAAAAATAAAGTCATAGTCACAGTTACCAGCGGTTAGGACATGGACTCATTTTCTATTTTTTTAATAAAAAAAAATTTAAACTTAGTCCTGACCAATCCACCATGCCTCATTGCACATTCTCTATCTACAAATAATGATGAGTTTTGTTTTGTTTTGTTTTGTTGACGGAGTCCTGCTCTGTCACCCAGGCTGGAGTGCAGTGGCGCAATCTCAGCTCAGTGCAACCTCCGCCTCCTGGGTTCAAGCGATTCTCCAGCCTCAGTCTCTCAAGTAGCTGGGATTACAGGTGCGTGCCACCATGCCCAGCTAATTTTTGCATTTTTTTAGTAGAGACAAGGTTTTGCCATGTTAGCCAGGCTGGTCTTGAACCCCTGACCTCAGGTGATCCACCCACTCTAGCCTCCCAGAGTGCTGAGATTACAAGTAAGAGCCACCACACCTGGTCAATGATGAGTTTTAAGAGGCCATCTGGCCAGGCATGGTGGCTCATGCCTGTAATCCCAGCACTTTGGGAGGCCGAGCAAGCCAGGCAGATCACGAGGTCAGGAGTTCGAGACCAGCCTGGCCAGCATGGTGAAACCCCGTCTCTACCAAAAATACAAAAATTAGTCGGGCATGGTGGTGCGCACCTGTAGTCCCAGCTACTCGGGAGGCTGAAGCAGGAGAATCGCTTGAACCCAGGAGGCAGAGGTTGCAATGAGCTGAGATCGCGCCACTGCACTCCAGCCTCGGCAACAGAGTGAGACTCAATCTCAAAAAAAAAAAAAAGGAAAGGAGGCCTCCTGACCCAGGGCAGTACAGAGAAGAAGAAAGGGGAATCCTGTGGACCCCCTACAAAGGAATAGTACCCCAACTCATAGGCCCTATGGAAGGGCTGGTGGCCTGCAAGCTCCTCAGCTGCCAGGAATGACCTCTTTCCTCTCTTCTCCCATGAATGTCCCCTCCCTGAAGCACCATCTCAGCCTATAGAAAACCAAGGAGGAGAAAGGGAAGACTGGCCTCAGCCTTTAGTGCCCATCTTTTTGGGAGAACAGGTGGCCCCTTTCTGGCCTTTCTCCCAGGGCCCCCATTCTGGATAGTTCACGGCAGCAGCAGGTAAGAGGAGCTTGCCAGCTGCTCCTCTCTCCACCCCAGGGCAGCTTGTCTCATTCTCTCCTCTACCCACCTCCTCTCCCAGAATCCAGGCCACCAGATGGCCCGAGCAGGCTGTGTTTATTTGGGGCCATGGAAACCTGCAGCTTCCTTTTCCTATTGCCTTGGGTCAGGTGCAGAGCTGGAGCCCAGCCTCAGAGCAATGATGTCATGGAAAGGTTCTGACTTTATTACTCATAACCCCTTAGCCCCCGACCTGAGTGAATGCCTGATTTTGCTCCCCTGAGCAGCTTATTCCAGTTGCCATGGAGATGCCTCTATTCCCTTTGAGGTCTTGGGACTAAGTCAGACAGGGCAGGACCCAGGAGACTCTCCTCCCAACCTAGAGCCTGAGATATGTCAATTGTCACCCCTTTCTATTCTGAGCTTATAAAGCCAGTGCTTACAAAGTGGTTTCTTCCTTCTTAAAGATTTGCTGTAGCCATAATGCTGAGATGGTAAAAAGCTTGGTTTGATGACAATCTCCTGTTTCAATCAGCCAGCATCCCCGGCTGCACATTTTTCTAGATAATTATGCTTGTTCCTAAAAATAGAACTCTTCATTAAGAAACAATCGCCAGCATTACTAATAATTATGAACATTTATTTAGCTTTGTTTCCATTTACCACATTGCCTCTCAACACAGTAACTTAACTAAGGTTTAGCTGTTTTCAAACACTGCTTGCTCTACTGTGAACCTTTTTCAGAATTGGAACTTGTCTGTAATTCATCCCTTACCAGCGCTATGAAAGGGTTCTAGTTAGCCGGCAGTTCTCTGAATTCTCCCCCTACCTCCCAAGGGACCCCCCTCTCTCCTGGCTGGAAGAAAGCATCATCTTGCTCCATAAAGCTGAAGGGCGGGGGACGATGTTCCAGGTTTTGCAAACATTTCTTTCGGTGACCTGCCTCCTCTTCCCATCTGGTATTTGTCCTGCAGAGCTGCTGGGTATAAGCCAGTATACACATGTGCTCAGCGGGGAATTTGCTCATAGGCTGCCTTGTAAAAAGAGCCTGGCGTTCCTAAAACTCAGCTCTACCAGAACCCAACTTTCAAAAATACATTCTTAGAGAATTCATTTTATCAGTACTCATGGGGTGCCCACGATGTGCCATGTTCTGGGTGCTGGGGATACAGCAGTGAGCCGGTGCCCTCCTGGAGCTCACATTCCGGCTAAGAGACAGCAATTAGACATTTAGGACTGAGTGATTTTTGTAAAGGAAGAGAAAAAAGATAAATTAGAGCAGAGTAAAGAGCCTGGGAAGCGCGGGGCGGGAGATGCCCCAGGCTGGCCTCGCTGATGTTTGAATTGGGCAGTGGGCGGTCCAGGCGGAGGGCACAGACTGAAAGGAGAGAAGTGGTGTTTCTGGGGGACACAAGATCAGGGTACTCTTCCGGTAGCAGCTCGCTGTCTGGCCACCGTCTTCCCCAGCCAGCCAGACCTCCCGGAGGCGGCCGGCCAGGGAGCATTGCCGGGACCCCAGCTTGCCGCCTCCCCTCGGCGGGCCCTAGAAACTGCGCGGAACCAAAGCTTGAAGGCCGCTTGAGTTTGCGGACCGCGGGGAGGAAGCGCCCGCCGGAAGCAGTCGCAAGACCCGAACATGGCGGCCACCAGGTGCCTGCGCTGGGGCCTGAGCCGAGCCGGAGTCTGGCTGCTCCCACCGCCCGCACGGTGCCCACGCCGGGCGCTGCACAAGCAGAAAGACGGCACTGAGTTCAAGAGCATCTACAGCCTGGACAAGCTCTACCCCGAATCTCAGGGCTCGGACACCGCCTGGAGGGTCCCGGTGAGCCGGCAAGGACTGGACGGAAGGGGCGTTTTGTCAGGCTGTTGGGTGGTGTTAGGAACTCCGGGCCCATTGGCCGGATGTGGAGCTACGTCGGGGGGCTACGTGACGTTCGCCGCGGGAGGGGGCAGGCTGTCCGCGCTAACCTGGCCGGGAGTGGGGTGCTCGCTGTAGCGCGAGATGTGCAGGAGCCGGGAATGCCGGCTGGGTATGCTGCTTTCGAGGCTGCCAGCTTTTCTACGTTCGTGTCCTTGGCCCTCAAGACCAAATTCCAGGCCCAAGGGGAAATATGGGCATTCTGGCCCTCCAGAGAGGACAGTAAAGGCAAGAGGCTGCCAAGTTGTTTGCTACCCTTTGGGACGTTACAGTGTCCATCGTCTCTAGTAACCCCAGGACGCGCGAATAAAACAGCTTCTCGATCGTTCCTTCAGTATGCATTTATTTAGCCCGCTGTGTGCAGGCATTGAATCAAGCCCCGGAACAAGAGAGATAAGACCCACCCAAACCCACTGAGCTTCCACTTACAGGACTGGAAAAGAATATCCATTCATTTGTTCATTAATTCACTCACTCACTCAACAAAAGCTGTGTTAGGCTAGGGGATGGAGTAGCAAACAAAATTGAAATTTTAAAGCTTGTGGAGCTTATGTTCTAGTGGAGGGAGACAAGCAGTAAGTAAATGACTAATATAGAATGTGTGAGGTAGTACTTTGCAGAAAATAAAGCCAAGAAGGAAGAAGTAGTGCCAGAGGTAGGGAGTAGGGTTGCAATTTTAAGTAAGATTGTCTAGGAACGCTGTCAATGAGGTGACATTTGAATAACGACCTGGAAGAAGCCAGACAGCAAGTCATGAGAATAGGGGGCAGATGAGCATCCAAGGCAGAGGGAAGAGAAAGTGCAATAACCTGAAGGCAGTAGCAATCCCCAGGTGTGGCTCAGCCGGGGTCAGGAGAGAAAGCCAAAGGGAGGGATGGCTGGGGAAAGGCCTGTTTCTAGAACTTAATGGCCTCCTCTGAACGCAAGGGAGACCTATTGGAGAGCTTGAAGCAGAATGGAATTATCTTAGTTTTACAAGGATCACTCAGAGAGCCTTACAGAGAACAGATAGAGGATGCCAAGATCAGGGAGACAAGCAGTAGGAGTCATGAGAATTGGTCAGATCCTAGACATATTTTGGAAAGAAAGCCTGCAAGATTTGCTAACTGATTGGATGTGAGAAGTGAGAATAAAAGAGGAACTGAAGTCTGGGGCCTTTTTTTTTTTTTTTTTTTTTTTTTTGAGACAGTGTCTCACTCTGTCGCCCAGGCTGGAGTGCAGTGACGCAATCTCTGCTCACTGCAAGCTCCGCCTTCTGGGTTCACGCCATTCTCCTGCCTCAGCCTCCTGAGTAGCTGGGACTACCGGCGCCCGCCACCACAACCGGCAAATTTTTTTTTTTTTTCTTTTTTTAGTAGGGGGTTTCACTGTATTAGCCAGGTTGGTCTTGATCTCCTGACCTCGTGATCTTCCTGTCTCGGCCTCCCAAAGTGCTGGGATTGTGGGCGTGAGCCACCGTGCCAGGCCTTTTTTTTTTTTCTTTTCTTTTTTTTTTTTTTTTTGAGACAGAGTCTTACTCTGTCATCCAGGCTGGAGTGCAGTGGTGTGATCTCAGCTCACTGCAACCTCCGCCTCCTGGGTTCAAGTGATTCTTGTGCCTCAGCCTCCCGAGTAGCTGGGATTACAGGCGTGCACCACCATGCCCAGCTCATATTTTTGCATTTTTAGTAGAGGCAGGGTTTTCACCATGTTGGCCAGGCTAGTTCAAACTCCTGACCTCAAATGATCTGCTCGCCTCAGCCTCCCAAAGTGCTGGGATTACAGGCGTGAGCCACCATGCCCAGCCAGGTCTGGGGCCTTGAGCAATGAAAGGATTGAGTTGCTATTAACTGAGATGAGAGAGTGGCAATAGCATTCATTTGTTTGTTCATTCATTCAATAAAATGTTTATTGTATACCTACTGTGTCAGGCACTACTTGAGTCTAGCATATACAGCCGTGATAAACAAAATACAGGATCTCTCTCCTTCGTGGAGCTTAATTCTAGTGGAAGGAGCAGACAGTAAACAAATAGGGAAAATATCAGGTAGTGAGAAGTAATGTAATGAATAGGCCAGGGTGCTGCAACAGAATGCTGAGGCTACCTCAGATTATTAGTAAGGGAAGTCCTCTGAGGAGGCTTAAGGTTTGACTCCAGCAGACATCTGAGAGGAGACGTTGAGTAGCAGTTGGGTATATGGGTGTGGAGTTGAGGAGAAAGGTTTGAGTTTGAGCCAGAAAGTTGGGTGTCAAAAACAGGCTATTTTCTGGCCAGGCGCAGTGGCTCATGCCTGTAATCCCAGCACTTTGAAAGGCCAAGTGTAGATCACTTGAGGTCAGGAGTTTGAGACCAGCCTGGCCAACATGGAGAAACCCCATCTCTACTAAAAATACAAATTAGTCAGGCGTGGTGGCACACACCTGTAGTCCCAGCTACTCAGGAGGCTGAGGCAGGAGAATTGCTTGAACCCAGGAGGCAGAGGTTGCAGTGAGCCGAGATTGCACCACTGCACTCCAACCTGGGTGACAGAGTGAGACTCCGTCTCAAAACAAAAACAAAAAACAGGGCCGGGCGCGGTGGCTCACGCTTGTAATCCCAGCACTTTGGGAGGCTGAGGAGGGTGGATCACGAGGTCAGGAGATCGAGACCACGGTGAAACCCCGTCTCTACTAAAAAATACAAAAAATTAGCTGGGCTTGGTGGCGGGCTCCTGGAGGCTCCTGGAGGCGGAGCTTGCAGTGAGCCGAGATTGCGCCACTGCACTCCAGCCTGGGCGACAGAGCGAGACTCCGTCTCAAAAAAAAAAAAAAAAAAAAAAAACAGGCTATTTTCATCAGCATAGATGAAGTATTCTAGGGAAAGAAAGAAGAGAAAGAGAGAAGTATTTCAAGGGCATGTCAGTGTTTAAGAGTTGCAAAAAGCTAGCAAAGGAGAGTGAGAAAGAGTCCTAGGAAGGTAAGAGGAAAATTTCAGAAGGAACAGAAGGAACATGCTTCAGGAAGGAGGGTGTGGCCCATGATCTTCAGTGCTGCAGACAGGTGGAGTAGGATAAGGGTTTCACCCCCAAATAATTCTTTTTCTTTTTTATTTCCGAGACGGAGTCTCGTTCTGTCACCCAGGCTGGAGTGCAGTGTCCCAGGCAGGAGTGCAGTGTCGTGATCTCAGCTCACTGCAACCTCCATCTCCTGGGTTCAAGCAATCCCGCCTCAGCCTCCCCCAGTAGCTAGGATTACAGGTGTGTGCCACCATGCCTAGCTAATTTTGTATTTTTAGTAGAGGGGAGGTTTCACCATGTTGGCCAGGCTGGTCTCCAACTCCTGACTTCAAGTGAGCCACCTGTCCCAGCCTCCCAAAGTGCTGGGATTACAGGCGTGAGCCACTGCACCCAGCCAACTCCCAAATAATTCTAAGATAAAAGAAATGAAGACAGGCTAGGCGTGGTGGCTGACGCCTGTAATCTTAGCACTTTGGGAGGCCAAGGCAGTCAGATCACTTGAGGTCAGGAGCTCGAAACCAGCCTGGCCAACATGGTGAAACCCCTTCTCTACTAAAAATACAAAAAAAAAAAAAAATAGCTAGGCATGGTGGCATGCGCCTGTAATCCCAGCTACTCAGGAGGCTGAGGCAGGAGAATCACTTGAACCCAAGAGGCGGAGGTTGCAGTGAGCTGAGATCGCACTATTGCACTCCAGCCTGGGCTACAGAGCGACACTCCATCTCAAAAAAAAGAAATGAAGGCAGTCGGGGGAGTGCACCTGAGGATACTGATGCTTTGAGCCTGGAGGGCCAGAAAAGCCTCGGAGTGGGTGGCGTTTGCACTGGGCCTTGTGGATACAAAGATTTAAGGCTGAAGGGCATTGCTGCTTGAGGAACAGCAAGGGAGAGAGAGACATGGAGGTGAGAAGTCCTGGAGTGAGTAGTTAGTTTGACAGAAACCCTCAGGGTGCAATTACAGTCACTGCCCAAGGTGGACTGCCTCATGTGGGAGTCTCCTGTGGCCCCGGAAAGAACAGGGCGGCCCCACCAGGCTTGTTGCTCCAGGTTGACAGAGGGTGTTGCTTTTGGAGGCTCCCTGATGCGTGTGTACTGTGGCTCCCCCTCCTGCTGGAGCCAGGCCTCTGATGGTGCCTGACACTAGCTAAGGCTAGGGCAGGGAAGGCTGGAGACATCAGATCCATTTTCCTAGAGGAGTGTTTCTGAGATGGTACCTCTGGAGTCTGAGGATGCTTTTTCTGTCATCGTGATATGATTTTGCAGGGGACCTGAAAATACTAATGTACAATGTTTGTGTTGTGGCTTTAAATCATTTTTTTGTTGCCTTGAACCAGTTAGGAGTCACCCAGCAGGTAATACTTGACACTGTGTACATTACATTACAGGATGGTGCAAAGCAAGCCGACAGTGACATCCCTCTAGGTAAGTAATTTCGTTTTCTTAAAAATCAGTTGGCTGCATGGTGGCATGTGCCTGTAATCCCAGTTACTTGGGAGGCTGAGGCAGGAGAATCTCTTGAACCCAGGACGTGGATGGAGGTTGCAGTGAGCCGAGATCGTGCCATTGCACTCCAGCCTGGGCAACAATAGCAAAACTCTATCTGGAAAAAATAAAAAATTAAAAAAAAAAAAATCGTGCCTGTTGGCCGGGCATGGTGGCTCATACCTGTAATCCCAACAATTTGGGAGGCCAAGGTGGGTAGATCACTTGAGGCCAGGAGTTTGAGACCAGCATGGCCAACATGGTGAAACCCCATCTCTACTAAAAATACAAAAATTAGGCCAGGCGCAGTGGCTCATGCCTATAATTCCAACACTTTGGGAGGCCAAGGCAGGTGGATCATCTGAGGTCAGGAGTTCAAGACTAGCCAGGCCAACATGGCAAAGCCCCATCTCTACTAAAAATACAAAATTAGCCGGGTGAGGTGGTGAGCGCCTATAATCCCAGCTACTCGGGAGGCTGAGGCAGGAGAATTGCTTGAACCCGGAAGGCAGAGGTTGCAGTGAGCCGAGATCCTGCCATTGCACTCCAGCCTGGGCAACAGAGTGAGACTCTGTCTCAAAAATAAATGAATAAAATAAAATAAAAATACAAAAATTAGCCGTGTGGTGGTGGGTGCCTGTGATCCCAGCTACTCGGGAGGCTGAGGCACAAGAATCACTTGAGCCTGGGAAGCTGAGGTTGTGGTGAGTTGAGACTGCACCACTGCACTCTAGCCTGGGTGACACAGCAAGACTCTGTCTCAGAGGAAAAAGAAAAAAAAAAATCAGTCATTTCTCTCATCCCTCACACATTCCTTCCAGATCTCTCCAGCCCAGTTAAAGTAAAGAGACTATCTCTGGGTGTGCAGAAGTAGAATCTTTGCAGCATTATTTAGAATAGCAAATAAATGATGGTGTGGCCAGTCGCATTGTACTGTGCCGTGTGCCACGTGAGTGTAGAGCTCTTAACATTCTCATGACGTGGAGCACTCTTTACAATACATGAATTGAAAGAGGAAGACGCAGGAGAGTTTATAAGCTACCATTTCTACCATTTGTGTTTTACATATCTATATCTTTGAAATATCTTTTTTTTTTTTTTTGGAGACGGAGTCTTATCTGTCGCCCAGGCTGGAGTGCAGTGGCTGATCTGGGCTCACAGCGAGCTCCGCCTCCCAGGTTCACACCATTCTCCTGCCTCAGCCTCCCAAGTAGCTGGGACTACAGGTGCCCGCCACCATTCCCAGCTACTTTTTTGTATTTTTTAGTAGAGACGGGGTTTCACCATGTTAGCCAGGATGGTCTCGATCTCCTGATCCCGTGATCTGCACACCTCAGCCTCCCAAAGTGCTGGGATTACAGGCGTAAGCCACTGCGCCCAGCCTGAAATATCTATTTCTGAATATCTGTATCAATATATCTGTATCTATATTTATATCCATATCTGTGTAGAGACATATCTCTATCTGAAAGGAACACCCTGGTTACAGTGACTGCCTGAATAGAGAGATTAGACAAACTTGGTGGCTGGGCAACAAGAGTGAGAAACATTTCCACGTAAATAAACCATTTGCATAACTGTAAAATTTTGTACCTGTCAAGTATAAGCAAGGCCTAACAGTTACAGCCCGTAAAGAAACAATGAGCCTTTTTTAGATTCGGAGAGTGTATGACGTCCATAGACAGTGCGAGGAAGAGCAGCCAAAGGTGCTGGCTCCCTGTGGCCCTTGCTCAAGACGACTCTGAAACAGAGGCCAGATGACCGCAACCCAAGGGACAGGACACGCTGTGGCTGAGGAGCCAATACCGTGCTGCAGCGAAGCTGTTTTGTAGCTTGAAGCTGTGCCCGCCTGTAGTCTCAGCTACTTGAGAGGCTGAGGCGGAAGGATCCCTTGAGCCCTGGATGTTCGCTTGAGCCTGGGATGTTGAGACTGCAGTGAGCTGTCATTGTGCCACTGGACTGCAGCCTGGGTGCCAGAGTGAAACCCTGTCTCAAAAAAAAAAAAAAAAAAAAAAGAAGCTGTGCCCTAAGGGGTGCATGTGTGTAGGGGAGGAGGCAGAAAGCCTCCTATCTCATCAGAACTGGAGGCGAAGAGAAGTGTCTCGTGACAGCCTCCTGGGGGAGACGGGCAGGCAAGTGGGCAGTAGCCTGGTAGTAGCTCCTCACCAGCCTCCGACACTCTCATGGATCCCGAAGCGTTCCATTCCTGTGAAGACTTCGGTCAGCTGCAGCTCAAGCTTTGCCCATGTGCAAGGTTGCCAGCGATCACCATGGCAGAACTGTTCCCCTGCAGTGGCACATGTACTTGTTACCTAGTCAGAAAGTGGACTTAATTTGATTTTTCCAAAGGAGGAAATCCTCTTAAAAGCAGTCCCAAATGAGTCACTACTGCTCACTGAGGCCAGCTCTCTGCCACCATGGTACCACAGTTCCTTGCCACCCAAACTTCTTGCAGTTTTTGAAATTTTCCCAATATGATGCCTTCCCTACATTCCTCAGGCACGACAAGACTGCTTTTCATTAATTATAAAAAGGGAAGGATTAAACCTCATTTTACAGATTAAAAACAAACAAAAATTAGACCCAGAAAAACAGTGAGACTTTGCCAAGATCATGGTCACTTCATGATGGAGCCAGTGTTTGAAGCTAGAGCTCCCAGCTCCTCATATATCCAACAGATGTTTAACACTAACTGTGAGCTAGGCCCAGGGAACACCCATGAACACCATGAATTAGACACAGTCCTGCCCTCTTGGAGCTTATAGTCTGTTGAGATTCCACATCCACCACATCTTGGATGAAACTTAACTCTGTCCCTTAGTTTGAACTTTTGAAATAATCCTTGCTTTAAAACAAACAGAAAACAAGCAGCAAAAAGTGAGGGCAGCAGATCAGGTGGAATGTACAGGAGTAGAAGCAGACAGCCAAGTCCTGATTTTACTTTTTTTTTTTTTTTTTTTTTTGAGACGTAGTCTCACACTGTTGCTCTGGCTGGAGTGCAATGGCACGATCTCGGCTCACTGCAACCTCCACCTCCCAGGTTCATGCCATTCTCCGATCTCAGCCTTCCAAGTAGCTGGACTACAGGCGCCCATCACCATGCCCAGCTAATTTTTGGTATTTTTAGTGGAGACGGGGTTTCACCGTGTTAGGCAGGATGGTCTCGATCTCCTGACCTCGTGATCCGCCCGCCTCGACCTCCCAAAGTGCTGGGATTACAGGCGTGAGTCACCGCACCCGGCCCTGATTTTACTTTCTTTGCTGTCTGTGTGACTTTGAGAAAGTTACTTGCTCTAATTTCAGTTTTGACATCTGTGAATAATCTCCAGCTTCACTGATCTGAATGTTACATTTATATATATAGTTGGCCCTCTCTATCTGTGAGTTCCACATCCATGGAATCAACCAACTGTGGATCAAAAATATTTGAAAAAGAGGCTGGGCACGGTGGCTCACACCTGTAACCCTAACACTTTGGGAGGATCCCTTTAGCCCAGAAGTTTGAGACCAGCCTGGGCAACATAACAAGACCCCATAACTACAAAAAATTAAAAAAAATATGTTCAGCAGGGTATGGTGGTACGTGCCTGTAGTCCTAGCTACTTGGGAGGCTGAGGCAGGAGGATCACTTGCGCTCAGGAGTTTGAGGCTGCAGTGAGCTTTGATTGCATCACTGCGCTCCATCCTGGGTGACAGAGTGAGACTCTGTCTGTAAAAAAAAAAAAAAAAAATTGAAAAAGAACAAAAAGGATGGTTGCAGCTTGTGGAGAATTTTTTTCTTCTCATTATTCCCTAAACAATACAGCATAACAACTATTTACATAGTGTTTATACTGTTTATATTGTATTAGGTGTTATAAGTGATCTAGAGATGGTTGTAAGTATGCAGGAGGATGTGTGCAGGTTATTTGCAAATACACCATTTTATATCAGGGACTGTGCATTCACAGATTTTGGTATCCACAGGAGTCCTAGAGCCAATCCCCCACAGCTACTGAGGGATAACTGTATATAAAAGTCATTGATTGGGAGGCCGAGGCGGGTGGATCACGAGGTCAGGAGTTTGAGACCAGCCTGGCCAACATGGTGAAACCCCGTCTCTACTAAAAATACAAAAATTAGCCGGGTGTGGTGGCACACGCCTGTAATCTCAGCTACTCAGGAGGCTGAAGCAAGAGAATTGCTTGAATCTGGGAGACGGAGGTTGCAGTGAGCCGAGATTGTGCCACAGCACTCCAGTTTGGGCGACAAAGCGAGACTCTGTCTCAAAAAAAAAAAAAAGTCATTGAAAGAGAAAGATATATAATAGCGATAGCTGTGTTGATAGTTAATTAGCAGTTTGCACATTTGCCATGAGGTAATCAGTTTTGCGTGTGTACTTCTGTTTTACAGATCGCTTGACAATATCTTATTGTCGGAGTAGTGGTCCTGGGGGGCAGAATGTGAACAAAGGTACAGGGTGCCTTGTGCTTTCTTTTGCTTGAAAATGTAGCTGGGAGATGGGCTTGAGGAGCTCTGTGTTTGTGTTCATATGGAATAAAGGGATTTTTCAGCAGAAGCTTTAATACTGCCAGCTTATAATCCTCTTTATTCTTTTGAATGTGGTCTGATTCTCAGACATTCAGCTGTGGGTTGCTAGGACTAGGATCAGCTTGCGAGTCTAAACAAAGAGAAATCGCAGTGTGAGGTGGCAGCCAGCCCCAAGAACAGGTTTCCTTCATTCTGGTGCAACCCATTCCCTCCATTTTTTTTTTTGAACCCAGTAAAACTGTAAGGGAAGCACTGGGTGCTTAGTTACTGGAAGTCTATTTTTGCCCAAAAGTGCCTCACTGTCTTTGCAGGCTTGTTCATAGCCAACTTGGACATAGGCTAGAATGAACATGGTTAGGTGTCTGGCCTCCCTTTGTTTCAGAATGGTCACTGGTCACCTAGGGGTTGATCCTTCCTGGAAGTCTCAGGCACCCATGCTCCCTTCTCCCTTTCATCCACAGTGAATTCCAAGGCAGAAGTCAGGTTCCATTTGGCAACTGCCGACTGGATCGCAGAGCCCGTGCGGCAGAAAATAGCCATCATGGTAACCACCATCCCTTTCTTTCCCTAGAAATCCCTCAGTGGCTTCTAAACCTTTACTCTGTAGGACTCCAGTTTTTCATTTGTTCTCTGCAGCATAAAAACAAGATCAACAGGTTAGGAGAGTTGATCCTCACCTCTGAGAGCAGCCGCTATCAGTTCCGGAATCTGGCAGATTGCCTGCAGAAAATTCGAGACATGATCGCTGAGGCCAGCCAGACACCCAAGGAGCCAACAAAAGAAGATGTTAAACTTCAGAGAATCAGGTACCAGGAAATGCCCTAAGCTGCTATAAACTGATTTGTGTGGACGAGAGTCTACACAGGTAAGGAAGGGGCAGGGGAGATCCAAAGTCGGCCTTGGGAGAAGCTCTAGGAAGAGGAGGGGACGCTGACCTGGGACCGAGGCCTGTGGGCTAGTGCCTGCTGGTGTAACTGCTCGGCTTCCCGTTGAGCTTCCAACTCCTCTCACCACTTTGAAAAGCACTGATTGGGCATCTGGGCCTAATTGCAGTCTTTTTGTTTTCAGGATAGAAAACATGAATCGGGAAAGGCTGAGACAAAAGAGAATTCATTCTGCTGTAAAGACAAGCAGGAGGGTCGACATGGACTGAAATCACCCTCTGCAGCTGGGAGGGCTCTTCCGGGCGTCAGGGCAGCTGCAGCTGAGAGGACTTTCGCACCATAAGGAGATTTCCTCTTTTCTTTTTGGCTGTTAATGCTTGTCTGTAACATTGGAGCCATCACAAGAATATTCATTTGGAATGAAGGTTGCAGGCGTTGGTTGCAAAAGTCTTTATAGGCAGTCACCATGTTGTCAAACCTTAATAATGCATCTAATGTATTAGCCGCAATAAAATTCAAAACTCATTAGGCTTCCCTTCTCATTCAGAATGCTTCAGAAAACAATTCTTACCTTCTCTCTCAGTTAAGTCAGCCGCACAGTTATCGACACAGCACTAGGGAACAGGAAAGGGTTCTGGTGTCTGCTGTGAAAGAACACACAGGCCAGGCGTGGTGGCTCACGCCTGTAATCTAAACACTTTGGGAGGCTGAGGTGACCGGCCTGGCCAACATGGTGAAACCCTGTCTCTACTAAAATAGGTGGTGGGCACCTGTAATCCCAGCTATTCAGGGGCCGAGGCAGGAGAATTGCTTGAACCCAGGAGGCAGAGGTTGCAGTGAGCCAAGATCATGCCACTGCACTCCAGCCTGGGCGACAGAGCCAGACTCCGTCTCAAAAACAAAACAAAAAGAAACACCACACACACAACCAGGTAGGAGGGCTGAGACAGGTGAGTGGGCATTTGAGCCAGGCTATGGAAAAGGCATGGGACTTTCATCAGTAGAGGGGAGGTGGACATGCCATTTGAAGGGAACAATGAACACAGGTGACAAGAGGCTGAGGTGGAGGGGGTGACAAAGAAGGCAAAGGCACTGAATGGTGGATTCGTGCAGGGGGATCCACCATTGCAGTGGGAGGTGAACCCGGAGAGAGACCGGCTTGACGTGGAGAGCCTTGAATTCAAGTTAAGGAGTTTAGGTTTTTTTATTTTTGAGATGGAGTCTCGCTCTGTCACCCAGGCTGGAGTGCAATTACGTGATCTTGGCTCACTGCAACCTCCTTCGCCCAGGTTAAAGCGATTCTCCTGCCTCAGCCTCCCCAGTAGCTGGGGTTACAGGTGCACGTCACCATGCACAGCTAATTTTTGTGTATTTGTAGAGATGGGGTTTCACCATGTTGGCTGGGCTGCTCTTGAACTCCTGACCTCAGGTGATCCGCCCACGTCGGCCTCCCAAAGTGCTGGAATCACAGGCGTGAGCCACTGCACCCGGCCAAGGGGTTTAGGTTTTAAGAGATGTGGGTAACAGAAAGCTGTTGGGAGAAAAGCTGAGTGTTGGGAGAGAAGCTGAGGCAGGGCTTGCATGTCAGCTAGACTTGCTGGCTCCTTGCTTCTAGCACTCCCATTCTCTCAAGCAGCCATATGTTTCTCCTTCACTTGATACACTGTTTCATTTCAACCCCCACATCCTCACCACCTGTTTCTTTGTTTGAGTACCAATAAATACCGTGGGCTCCCAGAGCTGGGGGCCTTCACAGCCTCCACACTGGCGATGGCTTCCTGGTCCTACTTTCTCTCTCAAACTGTCTTTTGCTAACTCCTTTGACTCCGCCGGACTTTGTTGTCCCCACGACCTGGTGTTGGGTCTGATCACCCCAAAATTCCCGGCTGCCCAACGTAGGGTGACAAAGACCCTGGTGAAAGAACGCTAGAGCGTGTGAAAGCGGAGGACGCATCGTCAAAGGACATCTGAAGGCGTCTAAAAGAAGCTCGGTAGGAAAGCTGAGCGCTCGGAAGAACCAGGGTAACAATGGGATAAAGTGAAAGCAGACATTCTGCTTATTTAAATTTATTTATTTATTTATTTATTTTGAGACGGAGTCTTGCTCTGTCGCGCAGGCTGGAGTGCAGTGGCGCGATCTCGGCTCACTGCAAGCTCTGCCTCCCAGGTTCAGGCCATTCTCCTGCCTCAGCCTCCTGAGTAGCTGGGACTACAGGCGCCTGCCACCACGCCCGGCTAATTTTTTGTATTTTTTTTTTAGTAGAGACGAGGTTTCACTGTGTTTGCCAGGACGGTCTCGATCTCCCAACCTCGTGATCCGCCCACCTCGGCCTCCCAAAGTGCTGGGATAACAGGTGTGAGCCACCGCGCCCGGCCTTATTTAAATTTCTTTTTTTTTTTTTTTTTTTTTTGAGACTTAAGGCATTTATTACGAAGAGGGGGAGTGAAAGTTCTCAGAATGTGTTAGCACTCTTTAGTACAGTAAAGCAGTTTTGCCCATGGTTTCCGGAACAAGGGACTATGGAGTTGGATGAATGGGAGAGAATTGGCAGAGATTTAAAAAAGGCGTATAAAGAGGGAGCAGATATTCCAGTTTCTGTTTGGTCATGTGGGCGCTAATAAAGGCAGCTCTTGAGCCATTTCAAACAGATGATGAGGCAGATTCAGATGAGCAAGAAGAGGATGAGTGTAAAAAACTGACTTCAGATTCTGAATGTGAGGAACAGCTACCGGAGGGGATTAAAGAAAGGAAGACTAAGAAAAAGTATGTTTTACTAGCCTGTCGGCTCCCCCCGCTAAATTAAGTGAATGGCCACCTTCTCTCTCTCCTCTTAATAGCCTTTCTATTCAGAAAGCTAGAGCTGAGGGAGACCTTGAAGCATGGTAATTTCCTGTTACTATCATCCAGCACAGAGGACAGAATACAGCTAATTGGCCATTTTTAAGTTACTAAAGGAATTTAAGCAAGCCATTAGTCAATACGGACCGAACTCTCCTTTTGTGCAACCTCTATTTAAAAAATATGGCTCTTGATAATAGATTAATACCATGTAGCTGGGATACTTTGACAAAATCTGTTCTCACCCTATCTCAGTATTTGCAGTTTAAAACCTGGTGGGCTGATGAAGCTCAGACTCAGGCAAGGGAAAACACACAAGCACAGCCACCTGTGCCTGTTTCCTTGAACACTTAATGGGAGTTGGCTTTCATTGGGGTCGATTAGAGAATCAAGCAGTAATGGAGGATGTTGCCATTGTTCAGCTGCTCTTGGTGCGCTTACGGGCATGGGAAAGGATAAATGTTACGGGCGGAAAATATCCTTCTGTCAGTTCTATCCGTCGAGGACCTAAAGAACCATATACTGATTTTATTGCTCGGCTCCAAGAGGCTGTGTGTAAAGCCATAACTGATAAAATGGCTCAGGATGTTGTAATACAGCGTCTTGCATACGTTAATGCTAATGCAGGGTGTCAAACTGCTATTAGACCCCTGAGAGGGACGGCTCATTTAGCTGAATATATTAAGGATTGCGATGGCATTGGAGGTAACTTACATAAGGCTACTCTTTTAGCTCAGGCTATGGCTGGATTAAGAGTAGGAAAGAATATACCCCATTTCTCAGGCCCTTGCTTTAATTGTGGTCAATTTGGACACCCAAGAAAGGAATGTAGAAAAGGAAACCAAAAGGCAAACATTGCTACCATCAGTCAACAGAAAAGTCCCGGTATATGTCTCCAGTGAAAGAAAGGCAAACACTGGGCAAGTCAGTGTCATTCTAAATTTAGCAAGGATGGACAACCTCTTTCAGGAAACGGGAAGAGGGGCCCGCCTCGAGCCCCTCAACAAACTGAGGCACAGCCAGTGCCCTTACAGATGTGCAACAATTGTCCCCCACTTCAGCAGTAAGTGCTGCCATAGACCTCTACAGCACAATTCCCATCTCCTTATGAGAGGTGAAGCCGGCTGGGCTTCTGGGTCGGGTGGGGACTTGGGGAACTTTTCTGTCTAGCTAAGGATTGTAAACACATCAATCAGCACTCTGTGCCTAGCTAAAGGTTTGTAAATGCACCAATCAGCACTGTGTAAAAATGGACCAATCAGGATGTGGGTGGGGCCAAATAAGGGAATAAAAGCTGGCCACCTGAGCCACTTAAAAGTGTCTTAGCTGTCACTTTTAAGTCCTTAAGGATCCCAGTCAATGTGGCAGACTTATCTTTCACAGCTCCTCACCCTCTGGGTTCCAGCCAAACTGGGCTACAAATCATGGCTGACATTCCCCAAGTACCAGCTCAGTGCCACTAACCATGTATTTATTCATTGAAATCCCACAATAACCCTATGAGGAAGGCGCTAATA